>NC_073745.1:93033928-93333928 GCF_029784135.1 Toxorhynchites rutilus septentrionalis | reverse complement strand
TACCGGTACTTTTACAATAAAGAACCGGTAATATCGGTAATTTTTATTTTAACACCATAAATAATATTTGCCTTTATGCCGGCTTTGAATATTGCTCGAGAATCAAATAAGATCGAAAAAACGCAACTGGCAGTGTTGCGCTGATTCTACGACCTCCGAACTTCAGTTCAAAATTCGCTGCTAGATCTGAAAACGAAACACAAGATAAGCTTCGGCGATGAAGAGCTAACAGCGATATAGGAATTGGTTGATGCCCTCGAGCCGGTTCTGGTCGTTGTTAAACTGCTATTGCGGAAGAAATGCACCTTGTTTGAAGCTGACATAAGATTGCAATTTATGCTAGAACAGCTATCGGAGTAACCATCAAAAATTTCGAAGCAGCTGCTTGAAACCCTGATTGGAAGGATTGCAGAAGGACATTTCGTGTATGCAGATTTGTTCCCGTATATGAATAATCATTCTGCTCGTGGTCGTGATACAATTATGGAGACTTCGGCGTTTTCTATCAAACGTCGCGAACTGCATTGATCAAACAAGCATTTGAAATTATTCCTGACTTGATTAACTTTGATGATGATGATGATGATGATGATGATATTGATCTGTAGCTGGACAACAGGAGGAAAAAAATCCACTAGACGATGGGAAACCTGCAGAACAGTTGAGCATCAAGGAGCATTCAACTTGAACGACGATTGCAACAGTGAAAGGTATCAACGTCCAGCCCAAGCTCAACGTCTATATAAGGATTGATGAAAACCCTCGAACAAGAGTTTTCGTACAGAGGGCATCAGAGACAAATACATGACAATGGTATTCGATACTCTTCTACCCAACATAATTGGACTCTGAACGGGCGTTTTCCTCTTCCTTAAAACTTTGTTAATGAGATCCGATCTACGACAAAATTAACGATCTCCGTCTCATTAAGTATTACTTTAACCAGCAAAAACTTGCAAAATGTTTTTTGTAAACTAATCATTATAAATAAAAGCCGTTTCTACAAGAAAATGGTTTATTTTAAAGTATGTTTTCTACCGGTAATGAAATTTACATTACCGGATAACCGGTTATTGAAATTTAGGCACGGTAATGCAATCCCTAATTGGTATATGCCCATAACTCAGCTAACATTGAAATCGAATTTTACCATACATCTAGTATTTAGTCAAAACCTATTCTTGGTTGTAGTCCAGGTCTTGAATACAACCTTTTGGTTGGAACTGATGTCACTTTTCAAGTCACAATTTCGTCGTTTTTTAGTCATAATTTTCGATGTTAGTCTAGTATCGTGATGGTGAGAATATATTATGGCTCTTGTTTTGCAATGACCAAACTTATATAACTGCTTCTCCTAGATTTACTACCCCAATTGAACAACATTGAAAGGGATTCAAATGCTGACATTAGGTGATTTTTGATGAGATAAAAATCAATGTACACTGAAAAACATTCATTTTTTCGCGATTTCTTCCAGTACAATGAATCGATCCGAAAAATTGTAAATCGGAGTGGGGCCGGAAATCGATCTTCTAAATATCGATCCAAGATCGCCAAATGCTAGTTCCGATAATGTGGAGGCTTAGATCATTCAAAAATGGGATAGTTCCGGATGGGTGTATCCAGTGGCGTAGCGTGACGGGGTGATATCTGGGGCGGATGTCTTTGGTATTACCCCTCTAATCAATCATCGGTATCAAGTCTATGTTTTCGTAATTCAATGAAAAATCAAATTTTTCGAACCAAGAAACTTATTTATTGAAATAAAGGATAAAACGAAGCAACAAGTTGTCTGGTCACATCATCATAGTTAATAGAGTTAGCACATTCACTTTCAATCGACTGCAAATCCAATCCAGTTAGGCACGCCTGTCCCATCGTGGAGTGCATATAATTTTTAAATTAATTTCAACTTTGAAAAGCTTCTTTCACAAGATGCCATAGAAACGCCTGCGTATAGAAAACCGCTGTACGATTAATCATAAATTTTTGTAAATCCACTTAGCTAATGCAGTTCAATGATTGGCATCATCCCGGTTAATTTCATCTACCTTAAAATATTTACCGAAACTTGGCATCTTTAGCAAAAACTCGTCGTCTATAAAAATTTCGCCATAGAAAAATTGTCATTTCACTGTCAGATGCTAATAACATGTGCCAAGCTTGAATTGATTCAAAAAAATCAGCAACTTTTTCGTTTCGCTCTTGTAACTCCCGATGGACACGATAAATGCACTCCAACTTTCCCGCTCTTTTCCCATCCTCCGTTGTTAACTCGGGTCCGACAAGTGTTTCGCCTAGCTTGCTCATCTTAAGATAAATTCTCCTTTGGATTTTAATTAAGCTTCGAATCGATTGTTTATTTTAGCAGCAAGGAAAATTTACGGTGCATTCAGTCTGGTCAAAATGTTATCCAGAAATAATTCTTTAATTTTCAAATAGTTCTGCGCAAGATTTACTTCATGTAGTGCAGCTTGGAATCACAAATTACTTGTTGGAGAACGACTTGGATGTTCTCTTGGAATAACATTTTGGATGTGAAAAACTTAATAGAGAGTGGTTCATTAATTTTATTCCAGAAGTTCATAATAAACCTGATTTTTTCTGCCAACCAAATCAAAGCTCTCGAATTGTTCTACGATTTGTTCTGGTGCACTCAACTTTTATCTTTCTTAATTTGGCTGCAATATTGATATCAACATTTTCTGGTGAGAATTCAATTAAAATCTTAAAAGATCACGATTCATTCAACTGACTTCAATCCACACTTCCATTTCCCCCTGATACTAATTTTATACCCGCGTATGCAATCTTGTTTTACGTCCATATAAAGAGGAACGAAAACATGATTTCTGATGCAAAAAAATTATAGGAAGTTGTGTCCAAGATACGACCGCATTGTTGACGTAGAACTACACTGTTATTTTATATAAGTCGCTTGTTTATACCTTCGGATATTATTCTATAATGCTGTGAAATTTTAGAAACTTGCAAGTATCAAATATCATGCTACATGTTATTTAGTATTGCCTCAAAGGAATCGCACCTCTAGGCATCGTTCGTACAACGTAAACCAAGCGCCAAACAAGCGTTCGCCATCGCATGCATACAGAGCCATACATTGGTGGCTTGAAGCTACTAGGAATATAAACACTTCTCATCATTTTGCGCTATCCTCAATAGAAACGCTTCTGTTAATAATACTGGCCTCGAAAAAAGTTGCATTACTTTCTCATGCTCGAGAGAAGCGCAGCTGTCACTAAAGTTTTGCGACTGGCAAGCGAAACCTAATCACATACAAATTCCAGGACGACATTTACTTTCTTGGTGACTAAACAAGCGAAATAAACTTTTTTTTGTTAATAACAACCTCGTAAACAGTAGCAATGCTTCATTATGATGAATATTAGCGCAAATGCAATCCTAGTTGAGGGCAGTTTTGCGACTGGCACGCGAATCCAAATAACTTATAACATTCCATTAAGACATTCAAGATGCTTGGTGTTCCCCAAATAATTTTTTGGCGCACAACCTCAACGCTTAACGCTTGACGTGCCGAAATCGCCTACTCCGATGTTATTCGATGCGGTGTCACACTCGCGAAAGCTCGGTTCAGTGCGAGCGTTTTTCACTGCACCAACATCGCGTGCATCATTAGATGACGCTTGCCTCGTAATTTGCCTCAGCGATGACCAACTGTTTATACTCTTGGCAAGTATTCCCCTTCATTCTTCTACCTTTCCTTTGTTCACGGAGACTTTAAATTCTACGATTTCCCCTTCGTTGCTCGTCGATAAGTTGCCTGTTATTGACAGCACTGTTCGGGAAAGCACACAAATGGACAGAAAAAATGTATGAGAAAATGGAAACGCTTAAAGTTTTCATGAAATTTAACCATTTACAAACCAGGGGATTCTAATGTATAGCATATTAAACAAATCTTACGGTATTTCCGATTCGTTTAGTATGTAAATCGCCAAAATCCGTTCGCGGCAAAAATAGTTATTAACGTTAACTTTATTTCATAAAAACGTGACCTGTTTTCTGATTTGGCACCCTTAATGAAAGACGTAGTTCTTCGTCAAAAAGAAGTTACCCCATCAATGGATGGTTTATTATCTACCCATTATGAATTCAAATCAACGAACTTAGACATTTATCAAGTACCGTTCAGAATCATATTTCGGACGCTTAAGGCACATGATGCAGAAGAAAGTTTTTAAGTTTTCTACTTTGGTACCTATTTGATTGAAAACATAAAAAAATTATCGAATAAAATGCTTTTCAAATGAAGCGAATAAGAATCAAACTTCGGACACTGAATCAAATTTCGGACAGATTGAATTCAAATTTCGGACACTTTATTTTGTAATTTTTTGGACGAAAATTACATTACACTTGATTACCGTTCTGAATCACATTTCGGACAACATCATATTTCGGACACTTTGTTCTAATATCTTGAAATGCTTAATGCACTGATGATATAACTATCAAATTGATATTTTAATTGCTTCTTTATAGTAATCCCTTGGTTTCACTATCATTTCACATGAGATCTACATTCGAATTATAACATAATCGACAGAAATCTTACAACATTACCCATTATCGTTTGTGTTTGACGCTTCCTTAGCGTGAACACGTAGAATTTACCCGTTCATAAATATTAAAATTTCTCCCGTGTTTCATCATTTCTCATCATCGTTAACAGTTTACTGTGATTGCTTGGTAAGTGTTTCGCAGTTGACTATAAAATATAATCAAGTGCAATGTAACTTTCGTCCAAAAAATTACAAAATAAAGTGTCCGAAATTTGATTTAGTGTCCGAAGTTTGATTTTTATTCGCTTCATTTGAAAAGCATTTTATTCGATGATTTTTTTATGTTTTCAATCAAATAGGTACCAAAGTAGAAAGCTTAAAAGCATATTGAACTAATTTACTTAAAATATCAACCAAATAATACCTGTGCTGTTTTCTGCATCATATACCTTAAGCGTCCGAAATATGATTCAGAACGGTATATGCTATAGTCAACTGCGAAATACTTACCAAGCAATCACAGTAACCTGATAACGATGATGAGAACTGATGAAACAGGGTAAATTCTACATGCTCACGCTAAGCAAACGTGAAATACAAACGATAATGAGTCAGATTTTTGCCGATTATGTTATAATTCAAAAGTAGTTCTCATATGAAATGATAGTGAATCCAAGGGATTACTCTAAAGAAGCAATTATGATACTAGTTTTATAGTTATATCATCAGTGCATTAAGCATTTCAAGATATTAGAACAAAGTGTCCGAAATATGATTCAGAACGGTATGCCATAGAGGTCCTCGCGTTAGTATTAGTAAATAGCGAGCAAAATAGCGCACACACACACTGCACGCTATTTTATACGTGTGAGTAATTTTCGTGTACGATACAAAAGAATCTAAATCACATGTAGCGTATGTCAAAGAAGAAGCCAAAAGTAATTAGTAACTGACTACGGATATAGTCAGTCACATAGTCAGCTGACTATCCTCAGTTGACTATGACTATGCAGAGCCCTGGTACCTATAACAGCTACAGTCACCTTAGCGTTGATATTTTACATTTTTGTCGAAATAAGTGTGCCGATCGGGTTTTAGATCGGGTTTTGGAGAACGCCACATTTCATCACCAGTCATAATATGATACAAAAGTTCTGTTCCAATCTTCACCCTTGGAAAATTCAAACTGTCACCCAAAGTATGATTTCTTCTATCAACATCGATGAATTACGACTGATTTTGATTAACTCAGTTTCATAGTATCTTTCGGATAATCTCAATCCTCGTAAATAGAACTCCGTAAATACAATAATAACACTTATCAACTTTCTTTATCCATTCCAGCACCGGCGAATCAGATAAGCAACATCTGGACTCGTCGAGCGATTCGGACATGGAAGGTCCTAGTTTGAACATGTCCAGCGGTGGTGGTCATCAGCAGAGCTTGGGCGGTGGTTCGGCACAAAGTATGCACCATATTTCGGGAATGGGTGTGACGGGAGGCGGCATTCCCGGCAGTGGCGGTTCCATGGTTGGCCAAGCGGGACCCGGAGGGCCAGTAGGCGGTACAACTGGTCCCGGAAGCCTAGGGAGCATAGGGATCGACCATCAACCCCAGCCACTGTCCACCAGGAACAGTAATCTAATGAACATCCCTGCGAACAATAACAAGACACTGGGACAACTATCGTCGAGTTCCCTAACGGCGGCGTATTCGCACCTGTGGGATCGATCGAATGTGATGGGATCGATGCCAATCTACGATATTGGAGATTATCAGCATTTATGATTTTAGGCAGGCTAACTTCGGGCGCGTTTTGTAGTTATGTAGCTGTGAACAAGCTGTTGCACAGAGCTGATATGATTCAGCAAATGAATCTATGGATGGAATAAGAATTCATTAGGTTCGCGATACCGATGTTGAAGGTTCTGCATTAAAATGAAATGCAATCTATCAAAAGATAGCGGTAACCGAAGTTTAAGTTCTAATCATTGTGTTTAATTAGTTCCGATTTAGACAATAATGTACTGATTTGTAAAAGATTTGCGAATGCGAGTGAAACAAAAACTCGGCTGGGAGCATAGTACACACTGTCCATGCTTGATGCCGTGAGCAGGCAATACATCTTGAATTTATTTCTTTTCGCAACGAATCACTAGTAGAGCTCTGTCCCCTAAATAGTTTTTATTTGTCTCTCGATTCCCTGAACTATATTGAATAATTAGAAACAATCTCTGAAAGGTAGTTAAGGAATGCAATGCAATACTATAATCAAAAATTAAAACATGGCACTTGACACTGAATGTAGTTTATTTCATGCTGATGGTAGAGACATAAAAGAAAGTCATTAGTTGTAAAGGGCTATAGAAGAATGGCTGTACCAACGCCGAATGCCATAGTCAGTCCATAAACACATCTTCATCTCTCGTTTGTAATGATGGGAAAGCTCGCATCAACAGGTACACATTGAATACGAATTCATTCCACGAGAAAATGAAACCGACAATCGAATTGCATACCATGAAGATACGAGCATCACGCTGCCATAATTGTGGCGGTAGCATCATCTCATCATTATAGGGGATGATAACATTCACGTTAGCGGGAACGGACACGTGGCGGTGTCAAAATAACGAGATTTGCACATCATCTTTAACTCCCCCAAAGCTGAAACTTGTTTGTTTTTGTTATGGTAACAACCGTGGGATATTTCACAGGGAAAGTTCGAAATATTTCTGGGTAAGGGCTCTGGAAGTCCAGTGTATAGAATTTTATTTTCGTATATCCCCAACATGAAAATTACAATTTCCACCTCGACAATCAAAACTTTTCGGGCATCTTTTTCAGAAGTTTCCTTTTTTCCGGAATTTGTACACACCACCCGTTCGATATTGACAAAATACTTTTTTTTTTATTCGTTTATTTCTACAAACTATTGCAGTTTGGTTCTGGGCAGCCAAATTCTGATCTTTCATACGGTCGGCACAAGAAATTAGAGCAGGAGGGTGCTCAATCGGAAATGCACAGTAATTTTTAAAGTCTGTAACTTTATTGCATCGTTATGAAAAAAGCCATCGATATATGGACATTTGGGTGCGTACGTGCGTGCTTAATAACCCGTACGTAAAAATAGTGCATCTTCGCTACGCTGAAACCCCATTTGTATCTGCTCCCGTGTGCAATGGGCCTGTCACGAAAAATTATTTGGGGAATATCAAACATCTTGAATGTCGTACTGGAATGTTAGAAGTTATTTGGGTTCACGTGCCAGTCGCAAAACTTTCTTTACTAAGGATGACAGCTGCGCTTATCTTGAGCATGAGAATATTAGCAGAAGTGTGTCTTTTGAGAATAATGCAAAATGATGAGCAGTGTTTATAGTCTTAGTAGCATCAAGCCACCGATGTGTGGCTCTGTATGCATGCTATGGCGAACGCTTGTTCGGCGCTTGGTTTACGTTGTAAGAACGATGCCTAAAGGTGCGACTCCACTGAGGCAATATAAAATAACATTTAGCATGATGACATGACATTCTAAAGTCTGCTTCATTTAATATTGGAACACAAACAATTGCGTGTAGTTCAGTCATTTATTAACGAATTCATAATTTGTTTTTCATACAAATGTAGCATTTTCTTTACTCTTTCATAAAAAAAAATTAAAAAATTATTCATTGCTGTTTCGAAGAAATTCTCGTACTTTTCCCGTAATACGGCACATTAGGCGGCGCACACCCTTTTCGTCCACCGTTTTGGCGATTTGATTCCACCAGTTCTTCATTTGAGTCATGTTCCTAACAAGTTTTCCCTTTGCCATAAGCCTCCGCTTCGTGATTGCCCAGTATTTCTCTATCGGCCGGAACTGGGGGCAGTTTGGGGGGTTGAGGTCCTTCGGTTTTACGCTGACCCCGTTCGTTGCGTACCATTCCATAACCGTTTTGCTGTAATGGCAGCTTGCGAGGTCCGGCCAAAACATTACTGGACGGTCGTGGGCACGAAAAAACGGCAGAATCCGTTTCTGTAGGCACTCTTTTTTGTAGACTTCTGATGTCATTGTCTTGTCAGTGAGAAAGACTTTGGTTTTCTGTCCACAACTGCATATCCCCTGCCAAATCATGTACTTGCGGGCGAATTTATCCGCAAACACGAACTCAAATTTTGCAGGTACATCCCCCCGAGCCATCGCCAAATAAAATTTTTGATCTGGGATTTGCCCAAAGTCCGCCTTCACGTAGGTCTCATCGTCCATCAGAATACATCCGTCGAACTTGGTCAGCACTTGGTCGTACAGCTTTCGAGCACGGATTCTGGCCACATTGTTCTGCTTCAGCGTCCGATTTAGCTGTTTGCTGGCTCGGAATGACCTTATTCCTTCCCGGAGACGAATTCGTCGCACCGTACTGTGAGCGGCCTGGAACTTATTGGCCAAATTGCGGTCTGAAAGATCAAAAGAGGAATCTCTTGAAGGCCTTGATGACTTTCCCACGCAGTTTCCGGTCGACAGTTCCACTCCGACGCTTCGAATGCGGCTTCCGAGCCGTCGTCAATGTTTCCTTGTACTGCTTGATAACACGCCATACGGTATTTCTGGGCATTTTAAGCTGTTTAGCTAGCTTAGATGCCGACAACAATGGATTTTCAAGAAAACTGTGCACAATTTTATCTCTCCGTTCGGCTTCCATGGCGGTTGTTTACAAAATGCTATCGTTTGGTGTTATGACATAAATACATGGTGAAAGGTAATGAATTTCCCGACACGTGGGTGAAAAAAGTTTCCAAATCCGTCCACTAGGAGCGCCACAATGAGCAAAAGAATTTGTTCCAATATTAAATGAAGCAGACTTTACCAAACAGTTATTTCTAAAATTTTACAGCATTCTAAAATAGTATCCGAAGTTATAAACATGCGACTTGTATAAAATAACAGCGTAGTTCCACGTCAACAATGCGGTCGTATCTTGGACACAACCTCCTATAATTTTTTTTTTTGGTTTATTTCCCATTCTTTTTTTTTACCCGCGGCGAAACCTCTAAAAGTGGTTTTACGTGGACTACCGCCTGTCAGCCCGGAGGAAGTTAAATCTGAGCTGTCCAAGCATGGTTTGAATCCGGAGAACGTCTTCGCGATAAATCGTCGTCCAAACAACAACACATTTATAAACCAGCTGTTGCTAGAACACTTCGTCAAGGGCACCACCAACATCAGCTCGCTCAAGAACATCCGTGATTTGTTCCACATCTAACCAGCCTGGTGGACAGAAGCGCAACGTTCGTCCTCCACCGATTATCTAGGATACAGAGTATCTTGTTTTCCAGCAACGCCATCAGGTCCCGAATTTACAATCGCTTCCCCTCAACATATCTCCTGCTACTAACCAAATAGATGAAGCAGCCCGTAATCGCTGTTCAGCACAGCCCCGCCTCGCAGCTGCTGCTACTCAACCTAATCAAGGGCACTCCTCAACCCCTCGTATGTCATACGCCGATGTAGCCGCTGGTACAACCGCGAACAGTTTGCTATTCATCATACAAGTGATGCTCACTCTTGTGTCAAAAGTCATCACCATGATGCGTACCTGCAAAACTAAACCTGAGCAGCTGCAAGCGGCTTATTCACTGATTACCAAAATCAATAAGTTCCCCTAACTTGCATGTATTTGCAATGCCAATTTCTCCAGGCACCTTGGTTTTGATGGCTGTGTTTGGGAAACCGTAAATCGGGTAAATCGAAATGGGGCAGTTAGGGCGTTGAGATAGCGCTTTACTTGTTACAATTATTTAATTGCTTATCTAAGGAAAAACATTTTACATATTATTAATTGTGATGGATGCGTAGAAATATTGGAGTAAACGTTCTTATAGGTGCAACCACCGACTCCGATTTAAGTTTTAAGGGTTTCATTCACACGAAGACACAAAACTGTCAAGTCGCTAATGGATGTCCCTTCACAATATCCAGCAATGAGTTTGTAAGAACCAATTCGAGGAAGGTCAATCACGCGACATGAAAAAGATTCATGTGCGGAACCACATGCTATCAAAAATGGTTAGAATTTCGAACGCGTGAAAAAATTCACGGGAGTGTTGTGTCCGAGACGTTGACGAGTTGACGTTGGATTCCCTTAGACTAAGGGCCCTATTCCAGAAAACGAGTCGAGCAATTCGTCTCGTCTCGTCTCGGCTTCAGTCACTGTCGAGACGAGCAAAATATCCCATTCCAGTACACGAGTTTCATTGGAATGTTTTATTTGGTAGACTGGAGAGACTTTAGTCAGTTTTTCTCGGTATGATCAGTGATTTCAGATGAGAAGACATGTTTTAGTTTTGAGAAAAACAACAAACAGTTTTAAAATTGAACAATCGATACTCTTTTCTCAGTGCCAAAATATTAAAAAAAAAAACATAACAAAAAGGAATAAGTTTCATATATCTTTTGGTTTCATTGAGATTTTTCCTCGAGCATATGGTTTTATCAATCAGACGTTTTGTTATCATGGATTTATTGGGGGCAATGTTTTGTTCACCTAATCAACGATTTATCAATAAAAGTTTTAAATCTATATATACGTATTTCCAATAAAGTAGTTGTTTTGAATTACTCATTTTCGTTCAACATGTGACAATATGTGACCCTTTTCATGCCGTGTTCATATATTTAAAACAGTCATCTAGTATCCCTGCATCAGATTCCTCGTCAGCACACACTCATTAGTTGGCAGCGCATGTGGCAGGTCTCGAGGAGTGCATGGTTCAAGGGATTGAATGTAGGTCGTGATTTCATTCGCGTGATATCTCGGCTTATGTCCAATCACTACAACCTAAACGCGCATCTCTATCGCATTGGGCTCGCAGCAAACAATATTTGTGATTGTGGCGATGGCTACCACGACATCGAGCATGTTGTGTGGTCGTGTATCCGGTTCCATGCTGCCCGCTCTCAGCATTGAGGGCACTAGGCAGACAGTCGGTTATCCCCGTTCGGGATATCTTAGGTAGCCGTGATCCTGATCTTCTGCTTCATCTATACCTGTTCCTCAGAAACGCCGATGTCAACGTTTAATGATGTTTCCTTCGTTGTGTCCCTGTTTAATATCCCTCCTATCCGATCTATAAACTTTTACTTAGTCGCGGCAATACATACACACACTCTTTACAGATACACGGGCCAAAGGTTGTGCAGTCCACTGATGATTCAACAAGAACCAAAGGTTGTACCGCTCAAGACAACTCTACACGAGCTGATGATTGCGCCGGCTAGTGACCATTCTATCCTGGATTCCTCGAGTCGAGAAGACGCACCACGCTAGATATGGGGTACAGACTAGGGGGGCGTTGCTGATTAATGGTCAGCTGCATCCCAATAGGAAGTATCCCGTGTCGGGCACACGAACAGAGCATTAGAGACAGCAACATCCTAATTACGAGAACACTTGTAATACTAACCTCGAGCCGACCGCGAGTAATCGGTTATATATTACTAACATAGTTGTAAGCAAACATTGTCGAAATATTGATCTCCCGGCCACGTTAGGCTGACGCCATATGAGCCTTAATAAAAATATATATTTTGGAAAAAAAAATCTAGCATCCCTGGATATGAGTTCAATGTTTACATTTGGTTATGTTGTTTGGGAGAGGTCCATTTGAAAATCTGTAAAATCTTGCAATTACTGAATTGAATTTGATGGTTGCAGTTGAAAACATACATTGCGATACGGTCGTCGAGCCAGACGAGCTACTCGTCTGTTTTTAGTCGAGCTCGGCTTCTGGAATATGAAAACAAACGAGACGAGCGCTCGTCTGCTCGTCTCGTTTTCTGGAATAGGGCCCTATATTTTGTATGCTGATTTTGGACTTAATCGTATCACTCACCTTACTTGCAATACACAAATGATTCGGATTTGCTTATATTAACACAAGCGGAAATACATTTCGATGGGAACTAAAGTTCCCTCAACTTGCATGTTGGTTTCAATTGCTATTGA
This sequence comes from Toxorhynchites rutilus septentrionalis, assembly GCF_029784135.1. Taxonomy (NCBI): domain Eukaryota; kingdom Metazoa; phylum Arthropoda; class Insecta; order Diptera; family Culicidae; genus Toxorhynchites; species Toxorhynchites rutilus. Next base: position 93,321,399 of record NC_073745.1, on the reverse strand, counting down.
ATCGATAAATCATAGCGCGTAATTCCCATTGAGATAATGCTTCAAATTTCTATATTGTTTGATAGTTAGTTTCATGATATATATTATTTTATTCAATGTAGAAAAATGTTATGGAGTGCCGAAATCGATTGATGCAAAAAATCTCATCAATCCATCATGAAATGATTGAGCAATAAGCGTTTGAAATTGGACATTTTTCACGATGCGATCGATTTTCGTTTTCCAATTTGTGTCCCCAATATGTTGCCGAAAGGCGGAAAAAAACTTTAACAGTGCATTTAAAATGTTATTTTTCCTGAATAGTTTATTAATTTTAGAACAACTTTAATTTTCCAACAACTTTGTCATGATGTTTCAATCAGACATCTGGATTTTGAGTTACGATTTTTTGAAAGAAAGATAAATGATTCTGAATACGTCCTTTTGAAAAATCAGTCATAATTCAATCAAATCAGTTATATGATAATAAAAATTGTGATTTTAGGAAACATCCGTCATATGAACCATGTTACAAAAAATTATAGGAGGGTGTGTCCAAGACACGACCGAATTGTTGACGTAGAACTACGCTGTAGTTTAATTCAAGTCGCTTGTTTGTAACAGCGAATATTATTTTATAATGCTACGATTTTTAGACGTAGAACTACGTCTTTCATTAAGGGTGCCAAATCAGAAAACAGGTCACGTTTTTATGAAATAAAGTTAACGTTAATAACTATTTTTGTCGCGAACGGATTTTGGCGATTTACATACTAAACGAATCGGAAATTCCGTAAGATTTGTTTAATATGATATACATTAGATTCCCCTGGTTTGTAGATGGTTAAAATTCCTGAAAACTTTAAGCGTTTCCATTTTCCCATACATTTGTTCTGTTCATTTGTGTGCTTTCCCGAACAGAGCTGTCAATAACAAGCAACTTATCGACGACCAACGGAGGGGGAAATCGTAGGATTTAAAGTCTCCGTGAACAAAGGAAAAGGTAGAAGAATGAAGGGGAATAATAGCCTAGAGTATTAATAGTGGATCTCAAAAAAAAAATCGAGGCAAGCGTCATCTAATGCTGCACGCGATGTTGGTGCAGTGAAAAGCGCTCGCACTGAACCGAGCCTTCGCGAGTGTGATACCGCATCGAACAACAGCGAAGTAGGCGTTCGTTTAACATTGTTTGTTTTCCGTCATCATAAGGGCTTCGTTGGTGCCTTTGAGAACGCATTATGGCGTTATGGCGAAGTAGGCGTTAATGTTGAGCGCCAAAAAAATATTTGGGGAATACCAAACATCTTGAATGTCTTACTGGAATGTTATAAGTTATATGGGTTCGCGTGCCAATCGCAAAACTGCCTTCAACTAGGATTACATTTGCGCTAATATTGATAATAATGAAGCATTGCTACTGGTTTCGAGGTTGTTATTAACAAAAAGAGTTTATTTCGCTTGTTTAGTCACCAAGAAAGTAAATGTCGTTCTGGAATTTTGTATGTGGTTATATTTCGCTTGCCAGTAGCAAAACCTCCTCCGCTAAGGGTGACAGCTGCGCATCCCTCGAGCATGAGAAAGTAATGGAACTTTTTTCGAGGCCAGTAATATTAACATAAGCGTTTCTTTTGAGAATAGCGCAAAATGATGAGAAGTGTTTATATTCCTAGTAGTTTCAAGCCACCAATGTATGACGTCTTATATAAAATAACAGTGTAGTTCTACGTCAACAATGCGGTCGCATCTTGGACACAACCTCCTATAATTTTTGACGTAGGACTACGTCTTTCATTTCTATACCGGGGTGTAAAATCAAAGTTTCGAAAACGAAAGCGTTACGCCGGAGACCGAGATTTTGAATGTTAATAGCTCCTAAACAACTGAACGAAATGGTATGATAAACACTTCATTCGAAAGATAAAATGTCTACGCGTTCTATACTTGTTACTTTCTGATCCAAAAACTTGTTTCAATAGTCTTAAATTTGCTTTCAAAATAGGCTATTGAAATCACCAATCGGTATATAAGCGAGCGCCGCTCGGAAATCTACTCAGTTCTAATTGAACAGCGATTGGAGCATGTTGTCGCTGTTGTGGTGAAGCTCTTCATTTATCATGAAAGCGCGGATGAATGGTGTCACCAAGAGCCTGTTTGTGCACCTTAGGCCAGAAGGGAATCCATCAGGAGGAGAGTGATGCTACAAACGGTTCCCCGGGAAGATCTCGAAGCAGCCGCTACACACACACACATACACGCACGGAATTCTTTCCGTTTGGATCGAGAAAGATCCGGAAAATAATCTGCCAGTTCCTCTAGGAATTTAAAAATACATTCATGTGAAAGAGTTTATTTGAATGTTTTCTATCCATGTAACACTGTGACCAAATATGTTTCAATCAAGTGCTATTAACAGATGGTTATCGAGTTAGCATTAACCACTGGTGGGCTTCCAGTATCGAGGAAAATGTGGAAATATCTAATCGTTACTGAAAATAATCTGCCAGTTCCTCTGGGAATTTAAAATTACATTCATATGAAAGAGTTTATTTTAATGTTTTCTATCCATGTAACACTGTGACCAAATACATTAGGTTTTGTGATTTTTCAATCAATCGCAATCAACAGGATAGCTTCTGAAGATTAATCTTCCCCATCAGTAGGATATTTCCGTATCCAATATTGGATGCATAAAACCTTGTGCCTCCAACGTAACGCTCTTGTTTTTGTAGTTCTCCAAATATTCATTCATTCAGAATGAATTCAGATTCAACTTCATACAAATGATCTCTAAATCAACGATAGTCCTACGTCACCCTTGCGGTTATACCATAGATATAACCCACTTCCTGTTTTCGAAATAACCATTCTACCAGTTTGGTCGCCCTGAAATATTTTTTTCTTGTAGAATCATTTGACGATTATTGTTTGATGATTCATTCTTGTCCTCTCAGAACAATTGCTCGAGATAAGCGCAGTTATCATCCTAAGTGGAGAAAGTTTTGCTACTGGTAAGCGAAACCAAATCACATACAAAATTCCAGAACGACATTTACATTCCTGGTGACTAAATAAACGAAATAAAATCTTCCTGTTAATCTCAACAACCTCGAAAAGAGTAGCACTGCTTCATCATGATCAAGGTTAGCGCAAATGCAATCCTAGTTGAAGGGAGATTTGCAACTGGCACGCGAACCCAAATAAATTTGTAACTTTTTATAACTTATTGAATAACTTGATATTCCCAAATAATGTTTTGGTGCACAACCTGAACACTTGCTTTACCATAGCGTCAGTTCAATGCATTGATACAATGTCAAAGGCATCAACGGAGCCTTTATGATGACGGAAATCAAACAATGTCAACTGCTTGGAAAAAGGCTGAATATTTGCCTCAGCAGAGATTCGCTAGTAATACCCTAGCGCAAATATTTCCCTCCCGATATCTCCACTCCTTGTCGACACGCTCGGATCGACATGTTTACCCGCAACAGCGCAATACGTTAAAACGCACGCACGTACACACACAAAAATATCCATATAACGATAGTTTGAAGCAATTAAATATGCACACACTTATCTCCGTTTTGCGCTCCTCTTAACAGAAGCCCTTTTTGTTAATATTGCCGGTCTAGATCAGTAATTTGATCGCGTCCACAGCTCAATCCGAAACTAAGACACGTGAGACTTCAAACTCCTTTAGTTCATTCGTCTCTAACCTTCAAAAAGGTCCTTGGAAAACTTTACTTTTTCCTCGTATTACTCCTCCATCCCTCACCGTCCAGCTCGCCCAGCAACGATGTTGTTCGGTCGGTGTCCTCACGAAAAATGAAAGTTTGCCTTCTTCTTCTTTCTTTGTTTTTAAGAGGCTTTAAACTTTGCAGTTCATTCGCCTCTAGCCCAGTGAAGAGCCACAATAAGACCAGCCCAGAGGGGACTGGCGAAAGGGAAACCAACAAAATCACTCATCAGACCTGTCCGCTCGACTCTCGGTTAAAGAAGAAGGTAGGAAGGGATCCTATGCTTCATAAGATATTTAATATATGCTGTAAAGAAAAGTAAAAATTTACTGATCCGAGGACCAAAGCAGTAACGAAGCACAAGTGACCTAGCGAAAGGCGTGTTCCAAAGCCAAAAAACAAAACGGCCCCTCTCAGGAGGATAGGAAGGAAAGGAGTGGAAAGGATTTGGGTGGGATTAGTGGATTGGGAGGGGGTGGGAGTGGTATGGGAAGGAAAGAGGGGAGGAGTAGGTGTGGGGTGGGGTGAAATGAAATGAAATACAGTTTGAATAGATAATAAAATATAGTGGTTTTGAATTTAATGGTATATAGTATAGCTGAAAAATGGAGAGGTTTATTTAATGAATTTATTCTCCTTGATGAGTGTGGCTGTAGGAATAGGAAGTTGATTAAAGTATAATGTAATGGATAGAAGATAGATGTGGGTATGAAAGTATATATTATATTATTTGTTATTTAATATTATTGAATGCGTGTATATACATGTATGAATACCTTCCTTCCGACCCGTACATACATGTGTATACACACATAAACACGCATACATGACTGTGAAGTGGCGAACTTTAATAAGCACTTTCCAAGGTATTTAGTATTTCGGTTTAGATTTTACCAAAGAAGTCGGTTTCTTTCAGAAACGCAATTAAATTGGTTTCTTGGGTCTCGTCTCTACTGAGGATATCTCGGAGACTCTGACCTATGTTGTGTCGGACTCGAGCATCTTTGGTATGTTGACATTCAAGTAAAAGATGGCTAACGGAAACCGGAGCTTCGTTGCAAGCACATTGGGGTTTTTCGGCTCTGCAGAACAAGTGTGAGTGGGTGAAGTTAGTGTGCCCAATTCGAAGACGGGTAAGGACTTGCCTTTCCCTACTATTGAGGCGGTCATCCCAAGGGAGAGTGGAATTTTTAATTTTATGAAGATGAGTGGGACGGCTGTTTATCCAGCCTATGTCCCAGCTTTCACGGACTTGCTGTTTTACCCAGCGGACAATGTCAGATGGAGGACAGGGCATGTCTGGGGGATCTATTTTGCTGCCCTTGCCGGCCAGTATGTCGGCGGCTGTGTTTCCACGGATTCCTGAGTGACCAGGAACCCAGCAGAAGGAGATGTTTTTATTTGAAGCAGCCTCTTCTGTTTGCTTAATCCATGGGTGTTTGCTGTTTCCACTCAGAAGATCGTGGAGACAGCTAGCTGAGTCTGAGAATATTGTGGTAGGAAGAAACTCATGGGTGCATTCTTGGGTAGCTATTAAAAGGGCGAAAGCTTCCGCACTGAAGATGGAGCATTGCGGTGGAAGAGAAAAGCTACCAGTGTATCTACTCTCAAAGACTCCACATCCAACTCCATCGGCACTGACTGAACCATCTGTGTATACCTGGTGGTTGATTTGAAAATTGGATGCAACGAGGTTATTGAAGCAGGCTTTGACTTTTGGAGAAGGGTCTCCCGCTCGAACTGTCTTGAGAAGTTCAAGGTTAATGTTCGGCGGTTTGACGTTCCAATTTCTTCCCGTCGCAGATGAACGTTCACATATATCGGGAAGATCTTTGTTCGTGAGATTTTTGAACCATGTTTTAGCTCTATGTATTAATGGGACATTGTGGTCGCTTTCGGGGAGTGACAAGTGACGGATGGCTTTATTCGTGATGGCTTTTGTTACCAGGTGGGTGAAGGGAAGTTGCCCACTTTCTGCCATTACAGCAAGAGTAGGACTGGTGGGAAAAGCGCCAATTGCGAGCCGAATTGCTTTATTGTAAATTGGTTGAATGGTGTTTAACACCCTGTCCCCTCCACGGCTGAAGGTGCCTATTCCGTAAAGGATTTGTGGGACCAACCAAACATTTACAACATTTAGCAACGTCTTTCTATGACCAGAGGCTAGGTTGCCTGCGATAGACTTGATGATGTTCAATTTCTTTCTGGTGGCTATTTTGGTCTTTTGGGAATGTGATAGGAAGTTGAGTTTCTTGTCGAAAGTAACCCCTAGTATTTTCAATGTCCTCATTGTAGGGATCGGGATTTTGTTGAGCTGAAGATAGGTTCTCCTTCTGAGAGCTTTTCCGATATGTATGTGTTTGGATTTCTCCGGGGAAATTTTAAAACCTGTTTTTAGAGCCCAGTTTTGGATGGAGTCTAAGGTTTTTTGAAGCCTCTTTCTCTGAATTAAGCCGAAGCAGCTCGTAGAGATAAGAGTGATGTCATCTGCATAGACTATGACCTTTATATGGTCCGGGATAATCTCGAATAGAGATTGCATGGCAATGTTGAAGAGGGTTGGTGAAAGTGCTGAGCCTTGTGGGAAGCCGTTTTCTGGGATTTTTAGAGAAGATTGGTGGTTGTTAATAACGGTTTTGAAAGACCGGTTTTCTAGAAAACTTTTAACGAAGAGACCTAATCTCCCACGAATCCCCCAGTCGAAAAGGCTTTTCAGCACTGGGTACCTCCATGCCCGATCGAAGGCCTTGGATAAATCCAGGGAAACAATATCAATGTGGTGTAATTTTTCAGTTGCGTCGTCTAGGATTTTTTCGATTGCTACAAGGCAATCTTCTGTACCTTTTCCCGCACGGAAGGCGAATTGTCTGGGATCAATCAGCTTATTTGACTCTAGAAAAGTCGTTAAGCGTCGATTGACCATTTTTTCCAAGACTTTCCCAACACAACTTAGGAGAGTGATGGGGCGGAAATTGTCAAGAAGATGGTTGTTCATGTCTGGTTTCGGGATACAGATCATTAAACCCTCTTTCCAGCAACTGGGGAGGGTTCCACTGTCCCAGACTTTGTTGAGGAGCTTCAGAAGTGCTTTTTTCCCGAGATGGGGTAGATTCTTAAGCATAGGGTAGCTAATGTCATCAGGTCCTGTGGATCCTTGTTTGACTTTGTTCAGTACCCAATCGAGCTCTTTGAGGGAGAGGTTTTTGTTGAAGTCAAATTCCACATCGGTATGAAAATCGATGGGAATTCTTTCGCATTCCGTTTTGTGGGTTAGAAAGGTTTGGTCGTAGTTTTGATTGGAGGAGGCGGAAGCAAAGAAATCTCCAAACGCCTCGGCGATGATTTTCCGGTCATTGGTGTATTGACCGTTAATTAGAAGATTATATTCTTTGCTTCTTTTCTTTCCATGAAGCCTGCCAATCTTACTCCATAAATCCTTTGTTGACGCGTTGGGATTAATTTCGCTGACGAATTTAACCCAACTGTTGTGCTTGGCTGTGTTGATAGCAGTCTTAGCTTCTTTGCGAGCCCTTTGGAACTCTGCAAGCAGAGTGGGTCTCAGTGGGCTGTCCGGATGGGCCTTTCTTAATTTGCGTAGGGCCTTACGTCGACCTTTGATCGCTGCCTTCAGCTCAGGCGACCACCATGGGACACATTTCCTGCCAGGGATGCCACTGGTTCTGGGGATGTGCACCATTGCAACTTCTAGGACAACTTTGGAGAATTCCTTGGCTGTCCAATCTCGTTTAGCGGAGAGGCGGTTTTCAATGTCAAACTGATAGCCAGCCCAGTCAGCGTATTCAAATTTCCATCTTGGCCTTGTTGAAAACTCTGGAGAAGTTTGGCCGAAGGAAGTGAAGATTGGAAAATGATCGCTTCCGCAAGTATCATCGTGGATGTTCCAAGAAAGTTTTGAAGATAGTTTGTCTGATACTATAGTGAGATCGATGGCTGAAGTAGTACCAGAATAATGGATTCTGGTGTGTTGGCCGTTGTTAAGAAGGAGAAGAGAATGGTCGGATATGAAATCCTCAATGATGGATCCTTTTCGATCGAGGTATGCACCTCCCCAGGCGTATGAGTGGGCGTTGAAATCACCCATAAGCATGATTGGGGCGGGAAGTTGGGCGAACAGATGGTCCAGTTGGCCGCGTAGAGTGTTCGGATCGGAATCATTAGTGATGTAGATGCTAACGACGGTGATTGGAAAGGGGTGTTTAATGCGCACTACCACTGCCTGAAGATCAGTGGTAATGGGAAGAAGATCATGTGGAGTGCCATCTTTGATTGCGATTGCAACTCCGTTTTTTGAGGGGTTGGGACCCTCTTTGAAATATGTGATATATTTTGAGATGAAGTGTTTATCGAAGTTGTTTGGAGTCATAGTTTCTTGAAGGGCTATGACTGTGGGATTAGAGTTTGAAATAAGCATTTTCAGTTCTAGAACATTTCGTCGGATACTTCTGATGTTCCATTGTATCCCGAATTTCTGTGTTGGAGTGAATGTGTTGGTGTTTTTAACTCTAATTCCTAAGTCTTAATTGTGTGTATGTTTGAACTATTCAAAGAGAATTAGTTCGATGGTCCTTTACCCTTGGAAAGAGAAGCTTTCTTTGAGGTATTGGTGTTGTTTTTGTTTGGTGTAGAAGTCTTTGGAGTGTTTGTTGTGTTTGTGTTGTTTTTTGTTGAATGTGCGTTGCTGTTGTTGTTATTGTTGTTTTTTGTTTGATGTGTGTTGTTGTTGTTGTTGTTGTTGTTGTTTTCTGTTGGGGTTGTATTGTTATTTGTTGTTGGTGTCTGTCTTTGTTCATTCTTAGTTCTTTTCTTGTCCTTGTTTGTTAGGGTCTCATCTTCAGATTTTTGATCTGACTCTGAGGATGATCCTTTAGTTATTTTTCTTTTGTTTTTGTTTTTGTTTGGAACATCAGACGTGTCCATAGAAATGACTGATTCGCTTTCGGATTCAGTTGATGAACTACCAGTTGTTGAATCTGTCATGGTTGTATCGAATGTAGTGTCAATTGGGGGGGTGCTTTCGCGACTAGAAGTGGCCGAAGCGGCCGAGGCGCAGTTACATTTGCAGTTGCAGCTGGGTGCTGGCTTTTGCAAGTTGGAAAGTCTGTCTTGCAGAACACTTGCGAATGTTGGAGCATTGTTTTGAAGTTGCAGCTGTTCCTTTGCCTCTTTGTATGAGATTCCATTGTCGATTCTTATTCTGGTGATTTTATTTTCGGTTTGCCATACGGGACAATTCCTACTAGAAGAGGAGTGGTTCCCTTGGCAGTTGACACAAAAAGCTGAAGCATCGCATACTTTGTTTGCGTCTGTTTGTTGTTCCGGATGTTCATGGCCGCAGTTTCTGCAAAGCGGATTTTCGCGTTTGCATCGCTTGTTCGTATGTCCAAATTTGTAGCACTTGTAGCATTGCATGGGATTGGGATAAAAATTTCTAGTCCCGGCTCGAATGAACCCAAAGTAAATAAAATTGGGAACGACAGTTCCGCGAATGGTCAATATTAAAGTGGCCGTTGGCACAACAATGTTGTTGTCCTTTCTGGTGATGCGTTTGACGCCGATCACACCTTGAGCGGTGAGTTCTTTCACCAGTTCGGATTCCGGAAGGTCGATAACTTCGCGGCAAGTCACAACGCATTTGCGTTGGTTTAAAGTTGGGTGGAAGATCACTTCTACAGGAGTATTATCAATCAGTTTGGTAATCGAAAGTAACTTACCGACTGTATCCTCATCCCTGGTTGTCAAGATGTACTGGAGTTTCTTTTTATCATCTCGCTGTGGTTTGGCGCTGTTGAATTTTTTTACAACTGCCTTGATGGTATTGCTGACTGTGAAGGGGTTTGTTGGAAGCACCTTGTCTCCTGTGGCTCTCAGAAGCAGTATCTGGAGATTACCGTTCGAGGGGTCCGCCCATAGTGGAGCGGTGGCTTCGGTGGGCCTGCCCTCATAGAAATTTGTAGCCCGGCCTCCCGGAGGCCCGGAGCTACTTGAAGCCATGCTTCTGCTTGACTATACCTAGGTTATAGTCAGCAGGTACGGATATGAAATCACTAAAATTCCTTATTGGGAGATATTCACTAAGAGGTATGTTCCCAGAAAATTACACTTTGTTCTAGTAAAGCACTTTGAAAAGCCACCAATGGGTGCGGAAAATTGCAAATCACACTTAATATAATAATTGCTTCCGTCACTTCACTTGCCTGTATGCGTGTTTTTCTTTTTTGATTTTATTTAATAATAAAGATTCACTACACTACAATATAACTGGCAACACTGCCCGAAAGAAAAAGGGGGCGTGGCGTCGGTGACGCCGAAAAAGCGCGCGCTTTTTCCGGCAAGCCGGTGAGCGCCCGCTCTCCACGGTCGAAGCGAGCTATTGCCTTTTCCCGCTCTCCTTCTGCTGTCACCTTAAAACTTATTCTAACAAATCTCCTTCCACAATCGCCAGGGGGAACGTCCCAGTCCGCTGTCCAGAAACGCCAAAACTCCGAGCTGCTGAAAGAAAAATCGACCTTCTCGGTCGGAGGTTAAAATCAGTAGAGTTTGCCTCAGCGAGGTCCACTGTTTATACTCTAGACAAATATTCCCCTTCGTTCTTCTTCTTTCCCTTTGTTCACGGAGACTTTAAGTCTTACGATTTCCCCTTCGTTACTCGACCATAAGTTGCTCGTTATTGACAGCTCTGTTCGGGAAAGCACACAAATGTATAGGAAAATGGAAACACTTATAGTTTTCATGAATTTTAACCATTTATATGGGATTGGGATTGCAATGTTTTCAGCATTGTACAGAGAAAGAGACAAATTTAAGAAAGACAAACGTAGAAGAAATCTTCCGTTTTTTGAATAAAAAAAAATATCGATGGCGGGAAAAATATGAAAATGATAACGGAAAGCTAAACCTCGTTGAAGAAAGCGTCCAAGCTGTAAAGCTTGACAATATCTAGAATGAATTAAATTTTAAATCCGTTAGACAAGATTCCTCTTGTTTCCGAATAGAAGGATCTGGCTCCAACGAATTTAGGGAATTTTTTCCCGAAGGATCCAGATATTCTGCTCCGAGAACCGAAAAATTCGATGGCATAAATTTTATCTACAAAGAATCTACCTTACAATACGGTGATCCAGTTTTCTTGCATCTTAATATACTAAAGACTATTTGTTCGAAAATTAATAATGCTGAAATGTCATTTTTGCCTATATCATTTAAGGCTCATGTAACTTTAACTCCTATTGATTTAAAAGAAAAACCATTTATTTTTATACATATTCTAAACATGTTTATATTTCAGATCAAATTTTAAAATTCAACAAAACTAATCTGAACACATGCACTAGGAACCGTGAAATTTCTGATTTTCAAAATTCTTTAAATAAATTCACTGTGGAGTTCACGTTCTCTATAATATTGAGATGTATCTAACTAATCAAAGTTTTCCAAGCGTTACATTGGATCCTAAATGTGAGAGGATGAGAATGTTGAATAACATTATTTTAAATTCCTATAATGTTGAAAAGATTTGTCTGGGCTGCGGAGCAACCGAAAATGACCCATCGTTTTCGGGAACAGTAAATCGAGTAAACTGTAATAAATGTAAAAGATGGTGGCATGTAGACTGCAACCGGGATAAAGTATTATTTAAAGATACCACACAATTTCCCTGCATATTGTGTGTTAGAATAAAGTACAAGAACTGTTTTGCCCATCTCTAATTAGAGCAGTTCGAAACGCGATTTTGGTCAATGGAATTGTGTGTAATACAAACAATACAAGTATTTTATAAGTTTAAATCGGGATGTGCGCGTACGCACGTCCCGGCTACCAAAAATTTCACACACGAGTTATCCACATGAGGGATAATCGCAGGGGTCAACCCAACCGAAGTGCAATGGAAGGGTCTCGCCCTGGGGGAACCGCCTTTCTGATCACGGTAACCCCTGTGCCAGGTAAGTATGCTTTGCCGTTGTTATCAGTTGGCTGTACACCACACAGCGGTATGTTACGATAGCGATTGAGTAACGCTGGATTCAACATCCGTAAGTTCAATTGATATTCAAAATTTGAAAAAAATAATTTGCTTGTTACCAGCTGTCTGACATGTTTGTCAACGATGAATCTTATTTGAATACGTCACGTTATCTGTAGATATCTGATGGTTTTTTTTTGACAGTTTATGCAATCATATTAAAACATGTTCTGCTTCGAACAGGTTGGTTATGCTCTTAAATTAGAGAGCATAAACTGGATCTGAAAAATCAGTTAGCTGTCTACAAACAAATTATCTACCTCACAATAGAAAACGTAATGTCAATCAGAATGGGTTTTGGCAGGACACACAAACGAAAGTTTCAGCGCGTACATAACGATTAGCCTTGTTCTGTATTCCGACGGATTTCTATATCGTTGAAGTTATAATACCGCATTCCCTATTTCGAACGTTTTGCCCACTTAATGTTCGAAGAGAAACAGATCGAACGAAATGCAAAAACAACTCTAACGGAATACAGGATGGATTTTCGAAATACAGAATAGGGGTGAATATTCCAGTTGTATTTCTCCATGTATATAAAATAGTCAAGGTACTTTAGAGAAGATCTCCTTGGATTCAAAATAGATTAAATTTGAATATTTCTAATTTGTACAGCAGATGTATGAATCATATCATCATATCAACATTTGAGAAACTTAGTGAAATCAGAGATGAATACTGTAAAATTTGACTATTATCTCTCATACATTCATGGCATACAAATTGGAATCCAATCCAGTCCAGCGTACAATTAAAAGCGTCTAGCGTTAGTAAAACAAGCGTTTCAGCATGCAATTCAAATTTTATTCAAAGATGAACCTTTGTACTCGAGTTGTATATTGTATACAACATACACATTCAGCTTTTAAGTTTCAACCAACATAACAAACTAGAAAGATAAGCATTCAACAGAGTGCTTACGGGCTGTTTCTTTCATTCTACTTCATAAAGTGCGAGGAACATACAACGTAATGTTGACGTAACGTAATTCTCTTGGACTAATCCAGCGTTCGTTGACATTGACATTGCTGGTGTGTGTGTGAATGTGGTCATAGGATTTTCACTGGAACATGGAATTTTGTTACGTTGACGTTACGTTATATGTGCATCGCACCTAAATAGAAAATGCCTTGTGATAGCTTTTTTCTATATCCTCAACAATCGATAGCGCACCGCTTCGCCCTGTGGTGTAGAGCCTGCCGGAGAGCACAGCAAAGCATACTTACCTGGCACAGGGGTTACCGTGATCAGAAAGGCGGTTCCCCCAGGGCGAGACCCTTCCATTGCACTTCGGTTGGGTTGACCCCTGCGATTATCCCTCATGTGGATAACTCGTGTGTGAAATTTTTGGTAGCCGGGACGTGCGTACGCGCACATCCCGATCTTAAATTGTGAAAATCATTCCTAACAATGTAACATATCAAGAACAAAGCTTCGTACTTATGGATTTGTTCTGAATTCTTTAAACAAGCGCAAGTTTTCAGTTATGTCTGTCATAATATTACAATTGATTCATCTGTGTCCGATGAATCAATTGTAATATGATGAATCGAATCGAAGTAGAGTTAGAGGCGGACAAAACAGTTAACATTGATGAAACCGCCCTCATATTGGCTTGGAACGGTAGCAGTGGATACACTTTTAATTTTCCTAGTTATTGCTTGATCATTGCTCGAAATTGGCCATCATTCTGAAATCCTTGTCGCCAAAATTATCAATTGCCTTCTACAATTTTTTTGAAAGCAGTGCGCTTTCCGAGGGCTAAGCTTTTGTGTCACTGGAAACATCCACGGTTACTCCATCAAACATTTTCAATAATTTAAAATTATGTTCAATAAATTCTCAATCCTCGTCTTCTAGGTTCAGTTTGGAATCGAGAAACGCGCTCCAGTATGTCATACGTGGAATTTCAACGAGTTGGAACATCTTGTTTCAGCTTCAAACCTTTTATGCTCAATTTGTTCCGCATGTCGTGCAGCTTCAAGAGAATATATGAACTTTTTTTTAAATATTGCACTATATGTATTGTCTTGTCAACAACATCTGTTGTAGATTTCAAGTCTAAATCTGCACAGTCAAAAAAATCATATGAGCGAAACAAATAAGGTGCCTTATTTCCAGAATCGATGATCTGTATTTTATGTTGACGGCATTGTCTTTTATAATTGCTGTTATCGTGTATTGTATGTAGAATTCTCTCAGAATAGTCAGTACTAAAGCAGTGGATTATGTTCTTATCGGTATGTCTTTCTTCACATTCAGAACATTCTACCCAACGAAACCCTAGATCGGATTTCTTTTCGAGAAAGTGTGCAGTGACTGCATTAAATCTGACGTAAATATTTGTCCACATATCGCAAAAAAGACAAACAGCAGACGTTTCAGTCAAATCAAGCTGGCAGTAAATAAGAAGGACAAATAAGCTTAACTTTTTTTTAATTCTATATCTTCCACTATAGAGAATGGGTGATATTCCCGACAAATCATTTTTAATAGCTGGATGTCGATCATGCATTATTTATCTACAGGTATTGGCACCTCAATTTACTGAAAGATTGATGATTGTGGATTCGATTGGACTGAAGCAGGTCAAACGCCAAACGAAACAGCACTTGAAATGATCGATGAAGATGTTCCGGGTCTAATACGATCGAATATTTCGGGTTCGGCTTTCGAATTTCGCTAGCTGGCTCTTTCATAAGAAACAAAACGGGTGTTTGCTCCTCAAATGCCGCTTCACATTCACAGCAGACATCTCCAATACTGCTTGACAATATCTACATTTTCCCTTTCGGTTTTGTGTTTTTCAGTTTTCATTTCCGATTCTGGTTCTTCCAGACATTTCTGTATGAAGTAGGTGTTCAAATATGTTCATTTATTTTGTTTATTCAAATAATTTACCACCATAGAACAGAAATTTGATTTCCTTACCTATTAACAAAACTGTTTGAATAGTTTTCGCTTTCTACGGTCGTTTAAGCTACAACCAATCGGTTTTGACTAAATGCCAGACGTACTGCACTGTTTTCAAAGATCGATTCTCTGGTAACGATTTAATCAGTGAATCGATTTCCAAGTCGTTTATAACATCGATTCGTCAAGATCGATATTCCAAATGTATACCCTTGCCTTGGTGAAATACATATTTACATATCGTATCCATAGTCGAGGGTAAAGTAGTTAATGATTTAGTCAAATAAGAATCGGGATGTGCGCGTACGCACGTCCCGGCTACCAAAAATTTCACACACGAGTTATCCACATGAGGGATAATCGCAGGGGTCAACCCAACCGAAGTGCAATGGAAGAGTCTCGCCCTGGGGGAACCGCCTTTATGATCACGGTAACCCCTGTGCCAGGTAAGTATGCTTTGGCGTGCTCGCCGGGAAACTCTGGATCGTTACTTGACGTGGTACTCTAGCGATTACGGGAAATGGAACAAGCAGTGAAGTTTCCACAAAAAAATCGTATTGGAAAATCATCGTTCAACCAGGACTCTATTCCGTTCAATTGTTTTCCTCATGAATTAATATTCTCTACCCTACATCTGTTTCTATTTGGTATAATGGAGGGGAAATGGTAAAATCTGGAAATGGAAAGGTTGAAATAAAATTAATTCCAAATTCCAAATTAATTCCAACTATTTCCAAAATTATAATTAATACGTGTTACGCATTTTAACAATATCGTGTAGATACAGGGGAAAAACCAAAAAATTCACAGGAGGGTTGTGTCTGAGACACGATCGCATAGTTGACGTAGGATTCCGTTAGGGTATCTGTTGATTTTGAATATGTTTGAAGAATTACATAGTTAAACTCTTTGATAATGAGTTGGTGGCCCTGAAAATTGCCGTTTTGTTTGGTTGTTGGGTTGTTGGTGTTGTCTCCACCAGTGTTTACCGAGTGATGATGACAGAAGGATGGTAAACAGTCGTTGGATGGTGCGTATCATATAAAAGACACCGAAGTAGAACGAGATATGACGAAAACCGCCCTTTGTGATCCTAGACGAGATGCTCCTGTGGATGAAATAAAAAAAGACGGGTGGGTAATGTCTGGGACATAACCGGAGTGACGTAGGACTATACAAAGGGGACAGCTTTTGCTAAATATATATTTTAAATATATTGTTTTATTTTCTTCTCCTACGTTAATGGAAAAATGGATTAGTTTACTGTTTACTCTTTATGAACATGTTGGGGGTTCTGAAAAGAACCTTTGGTGTTGTGTTTTTCGTTTTTTTACAAACTTTCTCAATTTTTTCTCACTATCTTATAGTTGATTCTTGATTTTTTTCTGAAGGCTTTGTACTTATTAAATGTTCAACGCCGGGCATCTTTCGGTGTATGTTCATATCGCACAATCAAAATGATGGCTGTGATAGGGAATGCATAGGTGGTCATCAGCATATATTTTACTATTGAGTACATTACCGTACCTTAAACTGTGGTTTCGGAGACGAATGAATTGTAAGATTTGTAGTCTCTGCCAACAAAGTGAATAAAAATGAAAAAGAACCGAGGTTTTGGAGACGAACTCTACGATCTGTCGAGAAACAAACGAGCTATAAGCGTTCTGAAAAACCAACAGCAAATACAGGGACGGATGACCTTCGGATTAAAGTCCTTTAAAATAAGAACAGAGCAGCAGGAAATACATAGCTCATCATGTTGCTCCTTAGTTATTTTTCTATACAATGCAGATGTAACAGATGTAGAAAGCATTGAACTGTATTTCGTAAACTCTTTTCTGGAAGGTTTAATGGCCCTGAAAAGCGCCATGTTTTATGGAATGGTTCCAATTTAGAAAACTTAGCACTCGTGGTTTTGAAAAAAAACCATTTCGAACGCCCTCGATGTCGCCTTGTTCTGGATTTGTCACCGAAGCAGTTTGTATAAAGAACAAAATTTTTCCTTCTTCTACCTGCTGCCGTTTTGCGATTGCGTTTGTCACTCGCCACTCGCTGCAACTGCCTGTTGTTGTCTTGATGTCCACCGAACCGAATGTGGTCTGTTCTGAATGCGGGTTTTCTTATCGTCGCGAGCAGCTTTGCCAGCTAACTCGATCACTTCGGCGGCCGAAACTATATAACGCTTACTAGGTGGACTGGTGCACTGGTACTAACGCGCTCGGCCTAGCTACCCTTGCGGAGCAATTGGAAAATACACCTACGGGGAATTGCCTTTCCCTTCACTTTTCCTCCTTTGTCATGTCCAGACATGGCTGCTTGTGTTGTTTTGTTGATGTGATGTGATGCGAAACGATGTGGTGTACTGTTTCGATGAGAATGATCGTTACGGCAGCGGAGCGGGGATTTTTAAGCTGACTGGCTGACTCGAGAATTACGCATGTGTGAGACTGCGACCAATGTTTCGTTCATATTTTTTCTTTTTCCTTTCCAATCGTGCTTCATTGTATTTCACTGCTGCTCTGGTTGCCCGTTTTGGTCGGTACGATTTGAGGAGCACAAAGTGGACCAATCAAAAATGGGCACATAGTGCATTTGGACAATGCTTGATATTTCACAATTATTCAATTATTTATCTCAAGAAAAATGAAATGTTATTCGTTATGATAGATGCGTAGATATATTTCCTATCAATTGATGCAAAAACCTTTGCGATCTATTGAGAAATGCTCGAGTTATAAGCGTTCCAAATCTTGCATTTTTTCCTATTTGTTCAGTGTCTAGATTTTCATTTCACCCCCTATATCTTCCGGTTAGACGTAGTCCTACGTCAAAAACTCACCAATATAAGATAATTACCAATGCCGAACAAAATTATTATTTTTTCTCATCAGTAAAAACATGTTACTTTAATATGGAGAAAACATATTTGAAATGGAAAAGGTAATGTTATTTTATAATATGTACTTTCTGAGTGTTTATTCAATCCAATGTAAATTTTAATTGGACTAACAACACCTAAGACTATATTTAGATCATATGGGGAATCTTTTTTCTAGAATTTCTTCGCTTTTCCAATTATTCTCGCCATATAAATTTTGCTTGGGTTCTCGTTCTCGAGCGGGAACACACCTTGGATTATATTTATGAAAATTGAAATAAATCGTGTCATATATCATGTCATTTTTAACACAACTGCTACCATATACAATTTTACACTTACACTTGTGATAAATTTTTCACAATACACGATCGGTCATTGATCTGAAATTTCACGAAGCAACTAACATTAAAGGTCCAAATTTACCTTACTTGCAAGACATAAATGCCCCCGACTTGCATATATTTGCAATGCCGATTTCCCCCAGGCAGCTTGGTTTTGATGTCTATGTTAGGGACCTGCCGCATGTGTCGTCAATTTCGACCAATCAGAAGTGGGTATTTCCGTTAGGATAGGGGTTGAGATTTTTCAATTGTTCGATAGTTAATTTTATGACATATAGTTTTTTCTTCAATATAAAAAATTGTTATGGAGTGCCGAAATCGATTGACGCAAAAATTTCATCAATCCTTCATGAAATGACTGAGCAATAAGCGTTTGAAATTGGACAATTTTCACGATGTACTCGATTTTCGATTTTCAATTTGTACCCCAATATGTTCCCGAAAGACGTAATCCTACGTCAAAAATAGACTGGTACATTTGAGAGATGCAATTACTCCAGAGGGAAATGTAAAATAATTGATCGTTTAGCCATTCTTCCGTTCACATATTTTGGAACCAACGATAGATGAATGAAATGAACAAAGCATTATGTAATATGCCAGACTTGCAACGAAGCACGTAATCTATCATAATGCATGATTTGTTCGCAATTGAATTCGGAAATTGTTACATTCAATCACTGGTTTAATCAATATTTTTTTCAATTTACTCAAATTATTACTTCATTCGAAAGATAGAATGTCCAAGAGTTATAATATTGTTAATTATTGACCCAAAAACTTGTTTCAATTGCTTAAAATTGCTTTGAAAACAGGCCTAAGTTAGCACTTATAAGAATCGAAGATATGAGCCTAGGGAAATATGTGTTGCAAAATAGATGCAAGGTGCGGGTAGAGATGTCTAAATTTTTCGTTTATTCGATCATCGATTTATCATTGGGCCATTTTTAAATATTCGATACATTCGAATAATTGTCTTTCAGTATTCGAATCGAGGGAATATTTATTTTCTGTAATGATAATGAATAGACATTGATTATAAAAATATTATGGTATCATAATTTTAAAAGTTCCACCAATATAATTCTAAAATAATCATAGTACAGAATAATGGTTTTTGAATGCTATAGTATTTCAGTAGATTGATAAATTTACCATTTAATGATTTTTTCTCGAGAGTACGTCATGAAAATGATGTACCATATTTTTTTATTTTTTTACTTTTGTACCCGCAAGCATTTCTGCACTTCGGAATGAGTGCAGACTTCAAAAGCGGTACGAACACAACGCTATGGCTCGGTTATTCAAGACTGCATTGGAAGATATCTCTTCATGTCCTCAGCTCACTGAACTTCTACGTATACCGTTTGGCAAAATATTGATAACATCCATAGTTTTATTTTCACCCATAGTTTTATTTTCATTAGTATTTTCAACACTGTTCTGTGTAATATTGAAATATATTTGCTCCGTAAATACGTTCAAACCTTAATTATTTTCAATTTCAATTGAAATGTGTACGTATCCTAAATAGTTATAATTAAAATGATCAACACCAGACTCAGAACCTTCCAATGTTTAATAATTCTACCATTCCCAACAAGGCATGGCGTAATACACATTACATTTCCAAGTTTGATAAACACATTTCGCATAAAAAGGGGTGTAGAGCAAAGAAAATTAAGTTATGAGAAAAGCAGTTGAACTGGCTTTCCAATACGAAATTTTCATGGGAAAACTTGACTGTCGTTCCATTTTCTGTAATCGCTAAAGTACCACGTCGAACAACGGTCCAGAGTTTCCCGGCGAGCACGCCAAAGCATACTTACCTGGCACAGGGGTTACCGTGATCAGAAAGGCGGTTCCCCCAGGGCGAGGCTCTTCCATTGCACTTCGGTTGGGTTGACCCCTGCGATTATCCCTCATGTGGATAACTCGTGTGTGAAATTTTTGGTAGCCGGGACGTGCGTACGCGCACATCCCGATTTAAACAATATAAGTCACTTGATCATAATTTATGCTTAATTGGTTCAGCTCCTTATTCCATACTTTACGTTGTCATTCAATATAATTGATTTATTTTGATCGTTGAAAAAATTCATGATGAAATAATCAGATCAAGTATCTGCTCAATATTACCATTACAATCATCCTAAATCTTTAACAATACAAATGATAGATGAATGGAATCATTTAACCAAGGCTGCCCAAACAACTCCAATAATTCTAGAAATAGATTACTTAAAACACAAATTACTACTGATCTGAGATTCTATATGGGTTGCAAAACTGGGGGAATCCGACATGGAGTCATTCACTTGCCCTGTTGGGTGAATTCAGAACAGCATAATTAATTATTTACCTGAGACTCGATAAAATATAAGGATACAACAGGTTTAAATAGATTAAAGTATTTTTAATATTTTCTCACAATGAACAGGGACGAGGACATTCCTCTTGACACGTCTATTGAAATGTTAGGAACTAATTCATCTCCTTCAAATGAACTCTGTTTCTTGTGCTTTTCCTCAAGTAAATTCTACACGTTTCTGATGAAAATACTCCACCAATTTCTTCTAATACAAAAGTTCCCCGATCCAAGACTTGCCCCGGAGGCAAGACTGGGGCATATGTTGTTTATAGATTGACGCTATCGAAAAAGCAAAAAATCTTAGAAACATTTTCTGCAGTTGTCATGATTACTAGGGTTAATCGAGACAAACTGCGACTAGTTGTTATTGTTAGCCTTGCTTAGGCGAATGAAATCATTAGACCTGGGAGTGTTGAAAAAATTATAGGAGGTTGTGTCCAAGATACGACCACATTATCGACGTAGAACTACGCTGTTATTTTGTTCAAGTCCCCCTCTTTGCGCTCTTCTCAACAGAAGCCCTTTCTATTAATATTTCTGGTCTCGATTGGTGTAGCTGTCATCCTTGGTGGAGATAGTTTTATCACTGTCATGCGAAACCAAATCACACACAAAATTCAACAAAAAATATTTTCTTGGTGAGCCGATTCATAAAAACGAAACCAGTTTTCTGATTTGGTACCCTTAATGAAAGACGTAGTTCTACGTCAAAAATTACTACCGTGAATACATTCCCTGTCAAGAAGTTGAGATCGACGAAGTATTCACCAAACTGGGTCTCACAAAGGAATACATGATGCGAGAAAATTCTGGAATGCTAGAAATTACATTCCGTGATCTACCGTGTTGAGAGGTACTCCAAGAACGACATAATTCATAAACTGTAGTTAATAACTTAGTCAAATAAGAATCGGGATGTGCGCGTACGCACGTCCCGGCTACCAAAAATTTCACACACGAGTTATCCACATGAGGGATAATCGCAGGGGTCAACCCAACCGAAGTGCAATGGAAGAGCCTCGCCCTGGGGGAACCGCCTTTCTGATCACGGTAACCCCTGTGCCAGGTAAGTATGCTTTGGCGTGCTCGCCGGGAAACTCTGAACCGTTTCTCGACGAGGTACTCTAGCGATGAGTCATAAAGAAATAACATAATTTCTCATTAATAAGCGGATATCAACACAAACTTCTATCTACCCCACATTCCAGAAAAAGTTTGAACAGAAAAGCTCTGAACGAAATCGGAGGGTTTGTTCAATTATACTGCTAACGGGGCATTTTGTTCGCATGAGTGATCGTTGGGCTTTTTGTCTTGCTTAGGGGCTGTCCACATACCACATGGACAGAAAAAGCATGATTTTAGGCACCTCTCTCCTCTTCCGTGAGCTAGCGTGGACATTCCTCCAGTCTTAGGAAAAAAATCAAGAAATTCTACTTTGTTCGCATTTCATTTTTTTCTTTCTATTCTCTATTTCATGTTTTTATTGATAAAAACGATAGCCTTATTAATAGTAACGATTTGTTTTAAATTCTTCGATTTTTTAAACATCCGGGAAGCTTCTCATTTTCATCCGAATTCTATTCGCGTTATCTTCATATCCTTATCAAAATATCACTAGTGAATCAACTCTCGAGTATTTTTTTTTAAAAGCTGACCGGCTGTTACGTTAGACAGTGTGCAACTCCTGATGTTGTTCATTTAAGGCAGTAGCCCGATGTGACGACCGAAATTTCGACGTTTACTCATATTTTTTTTAACAAGAAAATAAAATTCGATCGTTTTAAGATGTTTACATGCTTTAATTAGTGTTTTAAAATATAGAAAAAAAAATTTTTAGTATATTTTATATACATTTGTTTCTAATATTTGACGTCAAAGTGGACCAAATGGCTACCGAAAGAGCGATTTTTGTTTTTATTTATATTTTGACATGCGACAGTTCCCCTGAAGTACAGGGTGACTCAAAAGTCATAAAATTCTTCAAACATAAGGTGACTATCAATATGGTGTCAATAGTCAATAGTTATACTACTTTACCCCACGTGACCACTTTGCCCCCACTATCCCTACTTATTGAAAACACTTGCATGCGAAAACCTGCTACAGGGTTCTATTCACTTGTCCAAAATTTTTTAAACTCAACATTATTGTGCATGATTTGCTCTTCACAATTTGCTTCAAATATGTATTTCCGTTGCGTTTATGAAACGAATCGCACCCTGAGATGCGTTCCTTCAAATGTTTTCGGAAAAATAAGCCCTTATTCCGGAATCCGGTCGGATTTGAAATAAGCACAATGTTGCACTCTTCAATCTGATCTAGTCAAATCCGATCGGGTTCCGGAATATGGGTTAATATGTAGTCCATACATTGTAGCGTCGTACACATGCTTCACCAGGTACTTATGAACGGTGGTTTTAGACATTTACTAGCTCATGTATTGTGTATCGAGGATTAATCTCAGTAAGTGTCTCGATTTGATTATCATCAGTAGCAGCATGGATTTTCCAGACAACCCAATTGTAGCGTACTACAAAAATCACCAGATATCAATTAAGGAAAACATCATTACAAGAAACAGATCTCCAGAGATATGCCCCGTGCACCCATGGAAGAATTTGTTGTTCGTTTCAAATTTCAGGATTTCTCAAAAAATAAAAACGAAGCAGTTTTGTCATCAAGATCGAAAGTTGACAAAACTCACACTTAACTCGTGATTTTTAATACTAGAAAAATTCAACATTAATTATGTTTTTGGGTGTCTTAATCCTGACAAAATTCATGGCCCGCACACATACACGCATTCCTCACCCACAAACTCATGAAGATAAAAGTTTGAATCGTTCATTCTGAGAGTCGCGTAGCATTTTGTACTTCTAGTACGTTAGGCGATTGAATGCTGATCTAATTTACTCCAAACTTTGAAAAATCGACTATTTAGAAACGACTAAACGTATCAATATGAAACGTTCACAGATGTTTAGGGAATACACTAGGCTAGAAATTTGAAATTTGCATCATTTTCAATCGGAGCATTATAATTTAATTTTATATCCATAGTTCTGTTTCACAATCTTTCGCCATCTTTCACACAGCTTAAATATTCTATCCTCCCAGAACATGTTTGCTTCCTCGTCGAAAACTGCTGCGAGCCATACATTTAAGAAACAGGTTGCTTAATAGTAAAGGGTGTGTCACATCAAATTGCATCACGGAAAAAACGCTGTAGAAATTTAATTTTTAGGAATTATATCTTCAGCTTTCGCTTATAATAAGATAAAAGTGTATAGATCAGGTTGGCCATGCTTCACTGTCAATTTTTCGTAAATTTGGAAAAATGTCGTCGAACGAAAAAGAGCGTCGTCACATCGGGACATCGGTAAGATGCTGGGAATCGTCCAATCCACGGTCAGCAGAGTACTAAAACTTAACTTCGAGAACCTAACCATCGACCGGAAGGTGAAGAACGGCAAAAATGGATGCTCCGTCAGTGAAAAAGATCACAAGCGCGTAGTTAAGCAGTTTAGACGTGATCCGAGAAGTTCGGTCCGGGATGTCGCCAATAAGCTGAATTTGTCAAGTTCATTCGTCCAGCGGACCAAGCAGCGGGAGGGCCTGCGTACATACAAGGTTCAGAAGGCTCCTAACCGCGACGAAAGGCAAAACATGATGGGGAAGACGCAAGCCCGGAAGCTGTACACCGAAATGCTGACGAAGCCGCATTGCCTGGTAATGGACGACGAAACCTACGTCAAAGCGGACTTTCGTCAGCTGCCGGACCTGTTGTTCTTCTCCGCAGAGGACAAATTCAGCGTTCCGGAGGAGATTCGCAAGCAGAAACTATCCAAGTTTGCCAAAAAGTACATGGTGTGGCAAGCGATCTGCTCTTGCGGAAAGCGGAGCGCCCCCTTCGTGATGACCGGCACGGTAAACGGGCAGGTTTACCTTAAGGAGTGCCTACAGAAGCGCTTACTACCACTATTGAAGCAGCACGAGGGCCCGACCATCTTCTGGCCGGATCTCGCTTCGTGCCACTATTCAAAGGACGTGTTGGAGTGGTACGAAGCCAACGGGGTCACCTTCGTGCCAAAGGAAATGAACCCGCCCAACGCGCCGGAGCTTCGCCCAATAGAGATTTCTCTATTGGCGATTGGGCGATTATGAAGCAGGCCCTCCGGAAGAACCCAAAAGTTGTCAAATCGGAGGCGGACTTCAAGAGAAAATGAATTTCTGTTCAAAAAAAACTACAACCTGACGTTGTACAGAACCTTATGGACGGGGTAAAGAGGAAGGTGCGAGCATACGGGCTTGGGCTCGAAGTATGAATAAAAAGAAAATGCCAAAAGTTGTTTAATAGTTTTTATTTTACTGTCTAAAATTTTCAAAAGGATCGGTCTACTGGGCGAATTTCTACAGCGTTTTTTCCGTGATGCAATTTGATGTGACACACCCTTTAGCTCATAATACAGAATCCATTCCAAATCTCACCAGAACAGAGTATATCTTCCTTCGGGCGAAGACCGGATATGTAGAAAAATTAATAAGCATGGTATAAATCATCGCATAAGCAAAAATGCTAGTATTTCGCCTGACTTTTTGATCGTTTATATTTTTTTCCGATAATCCTACAGCATCACTACAGTCAATTGCAGAGAAAGAAATATTAAAATTTTCACTGAATTCATCATCCATGCTTTGGAATATATCTTTACTCAACAAAAGAGGAAAGCAAGGACTTGTTGATTTTTTTTCTAATTTTTATGATATTTAGTACGGTTTTAGATATATTTACCAAAGTCTCATCATTAAAGTTTATTCTACTTTGAAGCAGACGAACAAATTACATATACAATTTTGTTTTATTGACTGTGGATTCAAAAATTTACTCTTGAGTAATTTTACACTCTGAAACGTATTCCTACATTAATAACTCTGGAGATACATCTACATTCACATTATTCTAAATAAAGCAATGTTGTTCCTCAAACTCGTTGTAATTCCTTAAAATCGTCAGACAAACTGGTTTCATGAAATTTTCTAGCACTGCTTTGGGAAGCCACAAAACAATTTAGGGGCTGTCCACATACCACGTGGACAGAAAAAGCATGATTTTCGACACCCCCTCCCCCACCATGGACAGGCGTGGACATTCCTTATACCCCTCCCCCTATTGACCACGACATTCCCCCCGTTTTTGGAAAACAAAACTCAAGAAAAGTCTATATTTTCCGCTTGAATCTCATTTCAAGATTGTTTCTATTTCCTATTACATGTTTTTATTGATAAAAATGATGGTCTTATTAATAGTAACGAGTTGTTTTTTTTTCAAGATTGTCCGGAAGCTCATTATTGTCTTATATAAAAATATCAATGTGAATCTACTCTCGAATATTTTCATTGTAGCTGGTTGGTTATTTGAGTATCAAAAAATTAAAACAATGAAATCAAGCGCTTTGTTTGAGAACAGTTATTGGCAAATATCAAAGAAATTCATCGAAACAATACAAAAGTGATATGAATAAATAAACGATGTTGATCTAATCGCACTGTTCGAATTGTAAAAAATGTTGGAATGTCGGATTTTAAAATTAGCACAATGTTGCATTCTTGAATCTGATCGAGTCAAATCCTATCGGGTTTCGCAAATGTTGCAACCTTGGATGGCAGAATGTGAAAATTGATCTTGATCGTTCAGATTAGGATATGTCAAATTAGATCGGGTTGATATGTAGTCCATATAATGTAGCATTTTTTTGTACCCGTGCTTCACCAGGTGCTCAAGAACGGTGGTTTTAGATAGCTGTAGCGAATAATGTGGTGCGATTAATCTTGGTAAGTGTCTCGATTTGAATGTCATCAGTAGCAGTACGGACTTTCCAAACGTGGGGATTCCTTTGTAACATGAGCGTATTACAAAAGTTACCAGATATCAATAACGAAAAATATCATTGAATGAAACAGATCTTCGAAGCTTGTAAACCCATGGAAGAATTTGTTGTTCGTTTCAATTTTCAGAAAGCCTTGGGAGTTTTTGTCATCATGAGTGAAAGCTGAATTGAAATACGAACTTAAGTCGTGATTTTTAATACTACAAAAATTCAACATACTTTGTGTCCTTGGGTCATCATGATCCCTGTTCATGTGCGTTTCTTTCAGAATATACATTTCAGGGAAGAAGTTCTGCCATATGAAAAAATATGGATGTTTGAGTACTAAGGGTAGGTGTAAAGTTTAAAAAATCTTTCAAATACAAAGTAGAACTCACTCAATTTTGGGTATAAACATGAATGTTTTACTTTAAAAAAATGGTTAACGTGTCCTCGTGGATATTATCTAAACCCCCTTCCCCCTCACCGTGGACAAGCGTGGACATTTTCGTAACCCCATCGTAACCAGCATCAATGTTGATGCTGATTCTTATAGCCTAAAGTGTTTTCTATCATATGATCTATTGGATAGGCGAAAAATCTTAAAAACTTGTCGAATTCGCAATCTTGCCTCCACGTGGAGGCAAGATGGCGAATGCTTGGAGGCAGGTTGGCGTATATGGTTTGGTCACCTAAAAATCAACAAAACGTAACACCAATTGTTCATTTATCCATGGTTGGAACAGCGGAAAAGCCAGTTTCATCAACATTGTAAATGTCACACGCAGGAAAACGATACTGAGCTCGTATATCTCCCAAAGTTCGAAAAAATAAGTCGAAATTTTCTTTATAGAATGCCATTAATCGAGCCGCTGAGGTATTTTCTGGCTTTCTCAAAGATAGCTTATGAGTATTCATAAACATTTAACCCATGTCCGTCCAGCGCATGTTCCTTTGAAAGAGTGCTCTACACCATTTTTAACCGCAAACGAATATTTAGGCAATTCTTCTAAACTGGACCTTTGTAAGACGCACGCAGGTCAACAACGACCACAAAATCATTAAGCTCTTTTAGTTGAGAGTCGCTGAATGTGGCTTTAAAGCGAACTTTATTGAACGACGTATCCTGAAATTGATACAGATTTAATATTTCTTGCATAAAGAACATGGAAACGCAAATGCTGAATTGAAAATATAACCTCCATGTCTGAATATTTTCGTCGATAGCGTCTCAAAGTTGATTCTGGCACACCGAACTGTTTTGAAGCACCCAGAACACACGAGCCTTCTTCTATAGCTTTCATAGCATTCTCCAAACTAGTGTCCGACCAACATTGTTCTCTTTTTCGCCTATAAGTTCTAACCATCTGCAATAAAAAACCAAAAATTATCATAATGTTGCAGTTCGCCAACTTGCCCCCAAGCGACTTTTCCAAGAAAAAAAATTAGCTGAAAAATATTCATGATTGAAACTCGCCGGAAACAAACAGATTATGTACAATAGAGTAGCTTTATCATGTATAAAATTATTTTGAAGTTTTAACTTTCCTCATAAAGTGGATAATGAAATTAGAAAAAACGGAAAAAATAACAAAATCACGATCTTTCACATTTTTGTTTTTCACTTTTTTTTGTGATAACGTTTTATGAAGAGTTACCGAGTACAAAGTTTGGCCATCTTCAGTAAAAAGTAAGTGGCGCTACCTTCATTACAACGGGTAAAATTACCGATTCGTCATCTTGCCTCCCTCGCCAACTTGCTTCCTTTCTCCCCTAGTAGAATATATCAATATGTGTATTGCATCTTACATTCATTTTACATATGGTTGGTAATATGTTCATTCTATTAATGTTTGCATTACCCCCCATGATAGCATCTATTAACAAGCATTTTTTATGGGTGTAATTTTCCATCACAGTTTTTTTTTTCACAAATACAGAATTAATTGTTACTTCTTGCAACACTGTTGATTATGATGCTATGATGCTGATTATTCCACACAATATTGCATGCGATTCGCTGAAGCTTCGAAACTAAATTATGAGAATAAAGTTCTTGGAAGCTTTGGAAATTGAAAAATCTTTTTGCTTTAGTTGGAAAACTTAGTGAAGTGAAAATTTCGTTTTTTGGTTAGTTTCGTTTTCGACTGCTCTCAACGATCGCTAGCGTTCCGCTTCGCACCGCAGTGTGGAGTTTGCTGGCGAGCACACCAAAGCATACTTACCTGGCACAGGGGTTACCGTGATCATAAAGGCGGTTCCCCCAGGGCGAGGCCCTCCCATTGCACTTCGGTTGGGTTGACCCCTGCGATTATCCCTCATGTGGATAACTCGTGTGCGCAATTTTTGGTAGCCGGGACGTGCGTACGCGCACATCCCGATTTCAAAGACTTTCCATTCCGGGGGTGATTCGTTAGTTTTGTTAACAAAAACTTATTCGAATTATGTTGAAACAGCCATTATATCTAGTGAGCGGTCTAAAAAATATTGCTTTCCAAAATTATTTAAAAATTTTAAACAACATTCCCCATTACCTTTATGTATTTACACTCTAAACTAATTGACGCCACATATTGAGAAACTCATATGACGTCATGCATTGCAACATAAATTAGCAAACAGTTTATGCTGTTAACAAACGCCGGTCGCTATTGACGATCCAACGCAAAACATAAACGATCAGTGATCGGTGACATTGTAATTTATGGAAAGAACTACAAACCTACCATAAACTGCCAACAATGCCAATTTTAAAACCATAATCACTTTCACCGCAGCGCCGCCTAGGTGTACATTTGTACGTTAGATCGCCAATTGCGACCGCGTGATGTGGAAAACGGAAAAATACTCATCACTCTCACGTGTTGGCAATCTGAGGGAGAGATAAAGAGAGAATGTATTATGTCATTCTCACGTGAGCTGGATTGGATGTGGTTGCCAACTTATTTTATTTATACTCTTTTTGAAAGAATATTTACAAGGCAAATGTATTTCACTTCTCCGCGAATGTGTCACAGGAGTGCAAATCTGAAACTTTCAAAATATCAAATGTCCTACGTTCAGTTAAGGGTTGAATCGCATGGCGTAAATAAAGAGTTTCAGGGAAACGCCGAGTTAGGAAATGCATTATGACTTGTTCAGGGGTACCCAACATATCTGCAGAATGGTATCGCCAACAAAGCGTATGAGATACAACTGGTCAACAATGTTATTGTGCGTTACTGTGTCAAAGGTAGAGAATCTTAAACACCGTTTTATTATATGAACAACTTAATTCCTGTCACAAAACCATCGAAGACGCTCTATTGGAGGAATTTCTCGATGATGATCTGTGTTAAACACGATGAGAGATTTAGCATTAGAAGTTTTCCGCCCAGACATTTCCAAGCGATTGCATGCGTTGGCAAATATCTAAAATCAAAGAAGCTCCCTGGGTCGATCGCATATCAGCAGAGATGCTCAAAGCTGATGAGGCATCATGTTACTGGGTATTGTTCTGCAAGTTATGTGCAAAGTTATCCTAGAACTGATAGAGGAGAAGGCAGGATTCCGTGCCGACGCGTCTCTCCAACGGCAGCAGGCAGGATTCCGGGCCGGAAGATCTTGTGTGAACCATATTGCCACGCTTCGCATCATCCTGGAGCAGATCAGCGAATTCCCAGAGTCGCAATATTTGGTTTCCATTGGCTACAAAAAAGCTTTTGACCGACTCCATCACGAAAATCTTCGGGCGCCTTGAGATGCAAAGGAGTCCCAGATAAATTCGTCAACCTCTTCGAAGCCAATTTCACGGAGCCATATCCGACCCGATCCGGGTAGTAGCCGGTCTGAGGCAATGATGTATACTATCACCGCTAATGTTCCTCATCGTAATTGACGAGATTATGGTGGGTGCTATTAACCACATACAGAAACGTAGGCTGCTTTGGCAGCCTGTTACTATGAAGAACTGTTTACCAAAAATGGTTGCTTTTGGAAAATAGTTGGCAAGTTGCCACAGCTCAACAACTCAAATCCCGTATCATCAGATGTGCCTAAAAAGTCACAGGAGAGTTGTGTCCGACACACGACCATATAGTTGACGTAGAATTCCATGCATGCAGATGTTGGATATACATATTTGGAAAATTACATCGTTAAACTCGTTAATAATGATGTGGTAGTCCAGAAACGGGCAGTTTCGTTTGGTTGTTGGGTATTATTCGTTAACTTCACCAGTGTTTACAACCGAGTGATGATGACAGAAGGACGGCGATTTGTCATTGGATGGTGCGTATCACAATAGAAAATGTCAAAATGGAGTGAGGAAGAACAAAATGCCAAATTGAATATGAGGAAAGTCGCTCTCTGTGGCCCTGGATGATTTTCAATTGGACTAACAGCATATAATACGATATGTAGAGCATATAGGAAATCAGTTTTTCGAATATTACTTCACTTTTCCAATTTTTCTCGCTGTATGAACTTTCCTTGGGTAAAGATGAACACAACAAAACAGATAACATAAATCGGACGATCCATTCTCGAGCGAGAACACACATTGTTTTGACGTAGGACTACGTCTTTCATTTCTATACTGGGGTGTAAAATCAAAGTTTCGAAAACGAAAGCGTTACGCCGAAGACCGAGATTTTGAGTGTTAATAGCTCCTAAACAACTGAACGAAATGGTATGATAAACACTTCATTCGAAAGATAAAATGTCTACGCGTTCTATACTCGTTACTTTCTGATCCAAAAACTTGTTTCAATAGTCTTAAATTTGCTTTCAAAATAGGCTATTGAAATCACCAATCGGTATATAAGCGAGCGCCGCTCG
Organism: Toxorhynchites rutilus septentrionalis; assembly: GCF_029784135.1. Lineage (NCBI taxonomy): Eukaryota > Metazoa > Arthropoda > Insecta > Diptera > Culicidae > Toxorhynchites > Toxorhynchites rutilus. The sequence goes on along the minus strand of NC_073745.1, from coordinate 93,290,448 downwards.
GAAATCCACTCAGTTCTAATTGAACAGTGATTGGAGCATGTTGTCGCTGTTGTGGTGAAGCTCTTCATTTATCATGAAAGCGCGGATGAACGGTGTCACCAAGAGCCTGTTTGTGCACCTTAGGCCAGAAGGGAATCCATCAGGAGGAGAGTGATGCTACAAACGGTTCCCCGGGAAGATCTCGAAGCAGCCGCTACACACACACACATACACGCACGGAATTCTTTCCGTTTGGATCGAGCAAGATCCGGAAAATAATCTGCCAGTTCCTCTAGGAATTTAGAAATACATTCATGTGAAAGAGTTTATTTGAATGTTTTCTATCCATGTAACACTGTGACCAAATACATTAGGTTTTGTGATTTTTCAATCAATCGCAATTAACAGGATAGCTTCTGAAGATTATTCTTCCCCATCAGTAGGATATTTCCGTATCCAATATTGGATGCATAAAACCTTGTGCCTCCAACGTAACGCTCTCGTTTTCGAAGTTCTCCAAATATTCATTCATTCAGAATGAATTCAGATTCAACTTCATACAAATGATCTCTAAATCAACGATAGTCCTACGTCACCCTTGCAGTTATACCATAGATATAACCCACTTCCTGTTTTTTTTATTTATGAAAATTGAAATAAATCGCACATTGTTTTTTATTTATAAAAAAAATTGTTCAGATTTCCGGTATATATTTTTGCAGCAGTTTTGTTCGCACAGCTCAAAACTGTAAATAGTTTTATTTTAAATAATAATAATAATAATTAATTATTTAAAATAAAACTATTTACAGTTTTGAGCTGTTGCGAACAAAAGTGCTGCAAAAATATATTCCGGAAATCTGCACAATTGTAAAACGTTTATCACGTTTATCAACGTTTGTGCACCCGTGGCCGAGTGGTTAGCGTCTCACATTATCATGCCGGGTGTTCGGGTACGATTCCATTTCTGGTCGGGGGATTTTTTCGTCAAAGAAATTTCCTTCGACTCGGAACACATTCAAGGCGTGTTATTTGGCTTAAGAAATCTCAACTAAGTATTAGGCTGTCAAAAAAGTCCTGCGGTATTTCCGCGAGGTGTCGTTGTAAGCGCGTAGTTCTTGTTGTATTCATTGTATCGAGTCATACTATAGCTTGTTGGAAAGGTATTTTTGCGCGCTATAATATAGTCCTTCACTGTGTTTTGTTTGGTTAAGTCGTTCGTGAGTTATAGTGTCGCAAATATGGAGCAAAATAAAAAGAAAATCCGACATATTATTTTACAGTACTACTATGACAAAGGCAAAAATGCATCTCAAGCTGCCAATAAAATTTGTGCAGTTTATGGACCCGATACAGTTTCCATTTCCATCGCACAACGATGGTTTCAACGTTTTCGTTCTGGTGTAGAGGTCGTCAAAGATGCGCCACGCTCCGGAAGGCCTGTCGTCGAAAATTGCGACAAAATCGCTGAATTAGCCGAGAAAGACCGGCATAGTAGCAGCCGTAGCATCGGCCAAGAGCTGGGGAGTCATCAAACCGTTATTAACCATTTGAAGAAGCTTGGATTCACAAAGAAGCTCGATGTATGGGTGCCACACACGTTGACGCAAAAAACCATCTTTGCCCGTATCGACGCATGTGAATCGCTGCTGAATCGCAACAAAATCGACCCGTTTCTGAAGCGGATGGTGACTGGCGATGAAAAGTGGGTCACTTACGACAACGTGAGGCGCAAACGGTCGTGGTCGAAGCCCGCTGAAGCGGCTCAGACGGTGGCCAAGCCCTCATTAACTGCCAGGAAGGTTCTGCTGTGTGTTTGGTGGGATTGTCAAGGAATAATCTATTATGAGCTGCTTCCCTATGGCCAAACGCTCAATTCGGACCTGTACTGCCAACAACTGGACCGCTTGAAGGTAGCACTCATGAAGAAGAGGCCATCTTTGATAAACAGAGGCCGCATTGTCTTCCATCGATAACGCCAGGCCACACACTTCTTTGGTGACGCGCCAGAAGCTCCGGGAGCTCGGATGGGAGGTTCTTTTGCATCCGCCGTATAGTCCGGACCTTGCACCAAGTGACTACCACCTGTTTTTGTCCATGGCGAACGAGCTAGGTAGTCAGAAGTTAGCCACAAAAGAAGCCTATGAAAATAGGCTATCCGAGTTTTTTGCCAATAAGGAAGCGAGCTTCTATAACAGGGGTATTATGAAGTTGGCATCTCGTTGGGAACAAGTCATCGAACAAAACGGCGTATATTTGACTTAAAACATATGATTGTAACTAATTTTATGAACAAATGAAAATTCAAAAAAATACCGCAGGACTTTTTTGACAGCCTAATATTAATAAATGACGCTAGTTAATGCATACGTTGAGACGGCAAAAGTTCCACAGGGAACTTTAACGCCATTCAAGAAGAATAATAATTAATTATTCAAGGACAAATTAAGTGCTCACCTTTTTTTGGACTGATAACCCGCAAATCTAACAATTTTCTACTAAAATAGCTACTAAAATTATAAATTTTAGCATATTCTTTTTCCAATATCATTAATTAATTAACCTTTTCACAAATTCCAAATTCATCACATCTTCTATATGTTATTTCAGTTAAATATTCGCCCATTGGTATATACCCCCTATGCTCGTGTGTAAAGTCCAGTTCCATGATATTAATATTGATACACTCATTCCATACTCCAGGCGTTAACATATCGGGCCCTTTCGGCAGCATGGAGTTTAAGGAAATTCCATTCACTTTAGCAGCTGCATCCCAAATGACCCAGACTTTTCCTGGTTTACAACTATTGAGTATGAATCCATAATATTTAGTTTCAACGAATCTGGCGGCTCAGAACGAGTTCATCGAATAATATGGTTGCCGGAACACGATATATTTTCTTTCAACATCGAATCTCAAAATGAACTTCAAACCTATTGCTTCAAGAGAAACAGTACCGACAAAGCGACAAGTTTTGAAAATCGTGATGAGTCTGTTTGATCCTCTTGAATGCGAATGCGGAAATTATTCTAGATTCATGGGAAAATATTGATTCAAAAAATCTGGAGAACAGAAATAGGCTGAGATGATGCCCTGCCATCCGAAATTGTCGACACATGATACCTATGAATCGCAGTCATCGGAAAATTACGTGCAGTGACAATTTCACGGTGCTATTTTCCGAATTACAAGAAAGAACCAGATACGTACATAATGAACGTTGCATACTTTCGAATTTTAGACTGAAGGAACCCTCGATGTGTCGTCGTTTCCTCCAAAGCCAAAGTGGCACCGCTAAAAAAGCTATCCGTGCCGTGATTAGAACTACAGGCAGCTGTTTTGGGTACTCGCATGGCTAAAGCAATAGCCGAAAGTCATAGTCTTCAAATTTAAAAATAATTCTATTGGACTGGCTCTACTACTGTATTGGATTGGTTCAGATCAGATTCTAGAATATATCGTCAATACGTGGCATTCAGATTCGGAGAAATTCTTTCTAAATCCTGCTTCGAAGAATTGAGATGAGTACCAACCAAACTCAACGTGGCCGACGAAGCCACAAAATGGGGAAAAAGTCTCTCATTCGGCCCGAAAAGCAGATGTTATAAAGGGTCAGACATCTTATAAAACAATGCAGATTACTGGCCACAACAAAAATGATCTGCGTCAGATACAAACGAGGAACTTCGTACTTCATACATCCATCATACCTCAGAACAAGTTCCTTTAATTGATTTTCACCCATTTGATCGATTGCGTATGTGCACCACTTTGTGAACATCATGCGCTCAATTTCGAAAGTCGCTAAACCGTTGTCAAGCGAACAATTGCGACAAGCTGAAATAATGCTCTGGAATCAGGCTCAGCAGTACGAATATTTTGACGAACTACAAGCGTTACAGAAAACAGGAAGTGGGTTATATCTGTGGTATAACCGCAAGGGTGACATAGGACTATCGTTGATTTAGTGATCATTTGTTCTTAGTTGCATCTGAATCAATTCTGAATGAATGAATAAATGAATATTTGGGGGACTTCAAAAAAGAGAGTGTTACATTGAAGATTGTTCAGCAAGAGAAGCAATCACACAAAAGTTGTACAATACATAATACATTGCTTGTATTGTGATATGATTTGTACTCCATTTCCAACCGATATTTTGGTTACATCATTTCCAACCGATATTTTGGTTAAAATCAATCGCTCATCCTTTCTCACTACACCCATTTCTCGTTTGAGAAATTATTAAGTAAACATCGTTTGCCAGTGCGCGTAGAGCGGGAATTCCTTCTTAAGATTCATTGCACCTCTAATAAATTGCCGAAAGTCGTGGTCTTTCGTTGATCGCACTTGTTTGAAAAATCACAAAACCAAACGTATTTGGTCGCAGTATTATATGGATAGAAAACATAATAGACTCTTTCGCTTGAATGTAATTTTCAATTCCAAGGGAACTGGCAGATTATTTTTCAACAACGATAACATCTTTCCAGATTCTCCTCGATACTCGAATCCCACCAGTGGTTAATGCTAACTCGATAACCACCTGTTCATTGCACTTGATTGAAAAATCACAAAACCAAATGTATTTGTTCACAGTGTTATATGGTTAGAAAACATTAAAATAAACTCTTTCGCTTATATGGACAAAAAACATTAAGATAAACTCTTTCGCTTGAATGTTTTTTTCAATTCCCAGGGAAACTGGCAGATTATTTTTCAGCAACGATATCATCTTTCCGGAATCTTCTCGACGCTGGATGGCAACCAAACCAAAATAGTCCCGCGCGTGTATGTGTGTGTGGTGGCTGCTCCGATGTCTCAAGCGGAACCGTTTGTGACATCACTCTCGGATTGGAGGTAATTTTAACCTGTAATTGAACATTTGCGACAGTGGTACAGTGTCGACTTTCAATGTGGGGTCATAATTTGGACCCCGAACTTTATGTTTACAAAAATGTCCAACTAAATAAGTCGCATTACATGTCCGTCCAATTAGCTAAAAACTAATTGTAAATTGTATCTGGAAACAATTCAAGAATTGGTGAAAATTGAATAATCAGGAAAGTCCCCAACTAACAATAAGCTCAGAACAACTGCCAAATTCACATACTCATCAGATCCTGGCAAACAAATTATGAAAACATCAATTTGTGTTTTATTATTATTTTGGATAATGTTTTAGAAAGCATTGAACTGTATTTTTAGAAGGTTTAATGGCCCTGAAAAGCGCCTTGTTTTATGGAATGGTTCCAATTTAGAAAACTTAGTACTCGTTTCGAACGCTTTCGATGCCGCCTTGTTCTGGATTTGCCACCAAAGCAGTTTGTAAAAAGAACAAACTTTTTTCTTCTGCGACCTAATGCCGTTTTGCGATTGCATTTGCCACTCGCCACTCGCTGCAACTGCCTGTTGTCTTGATGTCCACCGAACCGAATGTGTTCTGTTCCGAATGCGGGTTTTCTTATCGTCGCGAGCAGCTTTGCCAGCTAACTCGATCACTTCGGCGGCCGAAACTATATAACGCCGGCTAGGTGGACTGGTGCACTGGTACTAACGCGCTCGGCCTAGCTACCCTTGCGAGGAACTCCAGATCAACACGGTTCGAGCGGGATTTTGCCTTTCCCTTCACTTTTCCTCCTTTACCATGTCCAGACATGGCTGCTTGGGTTGGTTTGTTGATGTGTTGTGATGCGAACCGATGTGGTGTACGGTTTGAATGAGAATGATCGTTACGGCAGCGGAGCGGGGATTTTTAAGCTGACTGGCTGGCTCGAGAATTACGCATGTGTGAGATTGCGAGACGATGTTTCGTTCATTTTTTTTCTTTTTCCTTTCCAATCGTGCTTCATTCTATTTCGCTGCTGCTCTGGTTGCCCGTTTTGGTCGGTACGATTTGAGGAGCACAAAATGGACCAATCAAAAATGGGCACATAGTGCATTTGGACAATGCTTGATATTTCACAATTATTCAATTATTTATCTCAAGAAAAATGAAATGTTATTCGTTATGATAGATGCGTAGATATGTTTCCTATCAAATGATACAAAAACTTTTGCGATCTATTGAGAAATGCTCGAGTTATAAGCGTTCCAAATCTTGCATTTTTTCCTACTTGTTCAGTGCCTAGATTTCCATTTCACCCCCTATATCTTCCGGTTAGACGTAGTCCTACGTCAAAATCAACAGAAGGAAGCCTACAACAGAAAATTAGAAGCTCTCTCCGTTCGTCGATGAGCACGGCGTCCTGCGAATGGAAACGCGATTCATTTATGCACAATGACTAACATACGATGCAAAATGTCCGATCATTCTACCGAGACATCATCCAGTAACCAGACTTCTAATAAATTGGTTTCACGGAAAATTTCTTCATTCAAATGGCGAAACAATGGTGAAGGAGATAAGGCATCCGCATTTCACAATTGCGAACAACTGTGAAAAAAGTCAGCAATCGATGTGCCTGGTATCGAGTCTATAAGGTTACATCACAGACACCTAGAATGGCTCCACTACCAGTGGAGAGATTGTCACCGTATGTAAGACTGTTTACATACATTGGGATTGACTACTGTGGCCCATTCCTAGTGAAGATGGGAAGGAGCCAGGTGAAACGCTTCCGTAAGACGTTGGATGATGAGTCGTTTCTGACGTTCATTGCTGAGATGGAGTCCATCATAAATTCCCGTCCGCTCACATATGCCCCTATAGACCAGGGCTCTACTCTCAGCAGCTTCGCTACGACTAGAACTGCTTCGGCAGTCGCCGCCAACAAAAAGTGACTTGACTAGAAAATAAATTGACTAGCGTTGACTAGCGAGAATGACTGGTGAACTAGTCCAGTCAGTGGTTATTTTAACTGACTCGACTAAAGTGCGCTACACATTCAGCGTCACCGTCACCGTCCCGTCAACTATTCTCTTGGACTTATTTTGCCGACGTCAAAGTTGCCGGTGATGGTGTATGTGAATGCTACCATCCGATTTCCATAGAAGAATATTTGACATTTCATTCCTTTACGTTGACTTTACTGTAACGGAACGTTGTATGTGTAGCGCACTTAATTACTACAAATCTGCCTCTTCATTCAACTGACTTCAATCCACACTTCCATTTTCCCCTGACACTAATTCATACCAGCGCACGCAATCTTATTTTTACGTCCATATAAAGAGGCACGAAAACATGATTTCTGATGCAAAAAAGAAGTTACCCTATTAATGGACGGTTCATTGTCTACCCATTGTGAACTCAAACCAACGAACTTAGACATTTATTAAGTATGCTATAAAGGTCCTCGAGTTAGTATTAGTTAGTATTAGGCGTAAAATAGCACACACGTTGCACGTTATTTTATACGTGTGAGTAATTTTCGTGTACGATACGAAAGAATCTAGCTCACCTGTAGCGTATGTCAAACCACGTTGAACTCAAACATTGATGCATGCACATGTACATGGGAGAGAGAAAGAGAAGAACGAATTCGTTTTGAGGGAAGTCACTGTCCACAAAATGCAATGAGGACAATTTGACTGGGAAGAATGAAATGATATAGTCGAGTCAGTAGAGGGAGATAGCAACTTAACGCCCGACTGACTGTTCAGTCGTTTTGGCGTAAAAACTGCGTGAAGAAGCCAAAAGTCATTACTAACTGACTATGGATATAGTCAGTCAGTTAGTCAGCTGGCTATCCTCAGTTGACTATGACTATGCAGAGCCTTGCTCTAGACAACGAAGAGTAGCAATCGATCAGGCCAAACCACTTCCTGATGCTGAGCTCCATAGGTATTATTCAACCAATGCAAGAAACATTAGGCATGAAAACAAACTTTATGGCCGACTGGATACGACGAAAAGTAGTAAAAACACTTGCAGGTCGTGATGGGCGGATACGTCAAGCAGATGTCCAAACAATGAAAGACATGATGCGAAGACCAGTTTCAAAGCTTGCGGTGTTAGACGTGCTAAACTGTGGTAAAGCCAAATATTGTTATTTAGCCCACCATGCTCCGAATCCCATTGTCGTAGTTGTCGGAGTTGGAATGGACCGGGATGCTGCGCGTGGAGTAATAGGAAACTGTTTATAGCACATAGATAGAGACAGATGAAACACTGAAGAATAATCGAAGAAGAGAATAATTATTTGAATAAGAACAATATAGATGAAAAAAGGGTGGGAGAAACGGCTGCGAAAATTCTGAACTGGAAATCCGAACACAATGCATGATCGGTCATTGATATAAAATTTCACGAAGCAATCTATATTAAAGTTCCAAATTTAATTTTATTTCCTAGTATTAATAGTATCACTTACTTGCTCTACAAAAATGCTCCCGACTTGCACATATTTGCAATGCCGATTTACCCAGGCCCCATGGTTTTGCAGTCTGTGTTAGCGAACACATTTCGGTGGGAACGAAAAGTACCCCAAATGGCATGTTTTTGCAATGCTGATTTCCCCAGGCAGCTTGGTTTTGAAGTCTGGAGTTTCATAAAATATATTATTTTATTCATTTTCACTGTAATCAATTGTTATAGAGTGCCCAAAATGATTGATGCAAAACTCTCGTAAATCTATCAGAAAAAGACTAAGTAATAATTTTGAGTACGAGAGGAAGCTTGTATTTTCGATTTCGACCAATTAGAACGAGGTATTTCCGTTTCGATAACTGTTGAGTTTAGTTTCATGACATATATTATTTTATTCAATGTAAGAACTTGTTATGGAGTGCCGAAATCGATTGATGAAAAAATCTCATCAATCCATCTTGAAATGACTGAGCAATTAGCGTTTAAAAATTGACATTTTTCACGATACGATCGATTTTCGTTTTCCAATTTGTGCCCACAATCTGTTTCCGAAAGACGTAATCCTACGTCAAAAAGTAGACTTCAAGGAGGTTCTGACCATGATGGTGAGGGTTCCGAGAATCTTGAGGAAGAGACGAGACAAAAGGCCACAATATGTCTAATTGTTCCACGCGTCAAACGCAGGTTGCATGGACTTGGGCAATAAAGTAAATCACGAATGAACAACATGATTTATACGAATTAAATATTCAATTTCCGAATTTCTTCTGACGTAGGACTCTTACATTAAGGGTGCCAAATCAGAAAACAGGTCACGTTTTTATGAAATAAAGTTAACGTTAATAACTAATTTTGCTGCGAACGAATTTTAACGATTTGCATACCAATCGAGTTGGAAATTTTCTAAGATTTGTTTGATATGCTATACATTACAATCCCGTAGTCTGAATATGGTTTCAATTGATGAAAATTGATAGCATACCCATTTCCCCATACATTTGTTCTGTCCATTTATGTGCTTCCCCGAACAGAGGTGTCTATAATGGGCAATTTATGCAGCCGCTAAAATAGAAACAACGAAAAGAGAATATTTGCGAAGTAAACTCCACCCTTGCATAGTAAGTAAGCTGTCGCTAGCGTATAAGTATTGCCTCTCCTCTGAGGAAAATTCTCACAATCTTTCTGTGCCCAAAACAACAAAGCTCGCTTATTCTGCTCGTATTGTTTTTTATGTTTCCCCTCGAGCTGTGAACGCTAGCGAATATTTCGCTTGAAGTGCATCTGGCATTGCAATTAACACAACCAACCATCTGCTTTGCCATGGAGTCGAAAAATTTGATTAGCAAATGATTAGAGTAGTGCGGGGCAAAGGTGCGCTAGAGAAAAAACAGGAAGTGGGTTATATCTATGGTATAACCGCAAGGGTGACGTAGGACTATCGTTGATTTAGAGATCATTTGTTTGAAGTTGAATCTAAATCAATTCTGAATGAATGAATAAATGAATATTTGGGAGACTTCGAAAACGAGAGCGTTACGTTGGAGGCACAAGGTTTTATGCATCCAATATAGGATACGAAAAACCTTGTTCTGAAGAATAATCTTCAGAAGCTAACCTGCTAACTGTACTTGATTGACAAATCACAAACCCAAATGTATTATATGGATATTTTATGGATAGAAAACATTCAAATAAACTCTTTCATATGAATGTATTTTTAAATTCCCAGAGGAACTGGCTGATTATTTCCCAGCAATGATTAGATCTTTCCGGAACCCCCTCGATGCTGAATGGCATCCAAACGGAAAGAATTCTGCGCGTGTATGTGTCGATCCTTCGCCGTCCACCTCCTCCAGCACGTTAGGCAACGATGTTGTCTTGTCGATGTCCTCACGAAAAATGAATGTGTCTCACCACCAGAATATCGCTTAAGTATGCTTTTTGTGTGTGATTGAATCGAGAGAAGGTGTGGTTTACGATGGCAATTTGGAAGGCAAACTAGAGGGGAATGAACTCTCTGAGCTCGGAACTTTCGGCGACTGAGCGATAATCGATTGCGGGCGCATACAATATTGGATACGGAAATATCCTACTGATGGGGAAGAGTAATCTTCTGAAGCTATCCTGTTAATTGCGATTGATTGAAAAACCACAAAACCAAATGTATTTGGTCACAGTGTTACATGGATAGAAAACATTCAAATAAACTCTTTCACATGAATGTCTTTTTAAATTCCCAGAGGAACTGGCAGATTATTTTCAGTAACGATCAGATATTTCTACATTTTCCTCGATACTGGAAGCCCACCAGTGGTTAATGCCAACTCGATAACCACCTGTTAATAGCCGCGCGTGTATGTGTGTGTAGCGATGTCTTCCCAGGGAACCGTTTATGGCATCACTCTCCTCCTGATGGCCTAAGGTGCACAAACAGGCTCTTGGTGACACCGTTCATCCGCGCTTTCATGACAAATGAAGAGCTTCACCACAACAGCGACAACATGCTCCAATCGCTGTTCAATTAGAACTGAGTGGATTTCCGAGCGCCGCTCGCTTATATACCGATTGGTGATTTCAATAGCCTGTTTTGAAAGCTATTTTAAGACTATTGAAACAAGTTTTTGGATCAAAAAGTAACAAGTATATAACGCGTAGACATTTTATCTTTCGAATGAAGTGTTTATCATACCATTTCGTTCAGTTGTTTAGGAGCTATTAACGCTCAAAATCTCGGTCTCCGGCGTAACGCTTTCGTTTTCGAAACTTTGATTTTACACCCCGGTATAGAAATGAAAGACGTAGTCCTACGTCAAAAAGCGCATTGCCTTTTTTGAAACAAACGAGCATAAAAACAGGGAGTGGGTTATATCTATGGTATAACCGCAATGGTGACGTAGGACTATCGTTGATTTAGTGTTGTTGAATCTGAATCCATTCTGAATGAATGAATAAATGAATATTTGGGGGACTTCGAAAATGAGAGCGTTACGTTGGAGGTACAAGGTTTTATGCATCCAATATTGGGTACGAAAATATCCTACTGATGGGGAAGAATAATCTTCAGAAGCTTCCCTGCTAACTACACTTGATTGAAAAATCACAGAACAAAATATATTTGGTCGCAGTGTTATATGGTTAGAAAACATTAAAATAAACTCTTTCGCTTGCATGTTATTTTCAATGCCAAGGGGAACTGGCAAATTATTTTGCAGCAGCGGTATCTTACCGGATTCTTCCCGAAGTCCACCACCAGTGGGTTATGCTAACTCGATAACCACCAGTTAATTGCACTTGATTGAAAAATCACAAAACCTCATGTATTTGGTCGCTGTGTTAGGGTAAATGATCTTGGTTTGTCCAGTCGGAAATATGATCACGGTATGCCCACTTTTTTGAATGCTCTAATTCAGCGCTCCTGTGTCAAATAAGGCCTTCGAATGTTTCGAAACATATAAATGAAATTGCCTTTTACATGATTTATAGTAGTTTGATAGTATATTTTTACGAAATCACATCCTTTAAAACGGATTATAAAATACACCTTCTATTTGTGTCAATGCGCCCCTCATTCGAGCTAACTTTTAATCGATCACCAGATGATTATTTGGCACGTATTCAGACCTTTTCTGGATTACAACACTTATAAATATTGTAAACATCATGCTTGCTCACCATTTGTATCGGATTTACATAGCTAAACCATTAAATTAACGCAATTTGATGAACTCAATTCTGATCATGAGTTGTCCAATTCAATAATGTTGTTTTGTCCACATGATTTCTATGGCAACCGCTTGGCGCGCTGCAGTTTGTTTATGTTTGTTTATGGTGTGCATCGCGCATAGCAGAAGTTTGGTTTTTCTGTGTTGATTGTGTTGAGGTGAACACTTCTAAAATGCTCAAGAAAAGGCAATATTCTGAAGAAAGCCTAAATTATGAATGAATCAATATGATGACAGTAAACTCAAGCAATGATAAATGCAACATCTAATTGTAAATTCGAATGTTTTCATTCAAAAATGGAGATTTCTAAAACCGGACAAACCATGATTATTTTTTTGGGCAAACCATGATCAGAGGTGGTCAAACCATGGTCATAATTCTTCTTTAAGGAAAATCGTTAAAAAAACATAAAAATTTGAATAATTTCAACATCTTATGGTAGTATTAGCAACTAGAGACTTGGGGCTTTTCAACAAACTCGTATCGATTATGTGTGATTTTCATGAAGAAAAATCGATTTGCATTTACTAGTTGCGTAAAAACACCCCAAATTGGACAAACCAAGATCATTTACCCTATATGATTAGAAAACATTAAAATAAACTCTTCCGCATGAATGTATTTTTCAGATTATTTTTCAGGAACGATTGAAACTTTCCGGAATTTTTTCGATGCTGAATGGCACCCAAACGAAGAGTTCCGCGCGTGTATGTGTGTGTGTGTGTGGCGGCTGCTCCGATCTCTTCCCGGGGAACCGTTTGTGGCATCACTCTCCTCCTGATGGATTCTCTTCTGGCCTAAGGTGCACAAACAGGCTCTTGATGACACCGTTCATCCGCGCTTTCATGATAAACGGAAAGCTTCACCACAACAGCGACAACATGCTCCAATCGCTGTTCAATTATAACTGAGTGGGTTTACGAGCGGCGCTCGCTTATATACCGATTGGTGATTTCAATAGCCTGTTTTGAAAGCAATTTTAAGGCTATTGAAACAAGTTTTTGGATGAAAAAGTAACAAGTATATAACGCGTAGACATTTTATCTTTCGAATGAAGTGTGTATCATACCATTTCCTTCAGTTGTTTAAAAGCTATTAACGCCCAAAATCTCGGTGTCCGGCGTAACGCTTTCGTTTTCGAAACTTTGATTTTACACCCCGATATAGAAATGAAAGACGTAGTCCTACGTCAAAATTCGACAACAGTGTATTCATTTGATACATTATTACATCAGCAGCTCACACATATAAACAAGATACATTTCATGAATGTGGCAAAAAATTATGAGGTAAAAAGAGTTTTGCGATGTTATGATCTAATTTTTTTTAAATTTTTGGGATGACGATTTACTTATCTAAAATAACTGGAAAGTTCGAAAATACACTGTCAAGGAAACCTTCATTCTATAGTAGATGATAGTGCGTGTTCTATGTAGAAAACTGGCTTGAAGAAATGCACTCCAAAAAGAGACTTTGGGAGGGAGTCTCGATGCGTCGGATTGCGGCAGACCTCGATATTTCTGAATCAGCTCTGAGGAAGAGGCTCATGCCAGAAAGTGATTTATGATTTGAATCTTCTTTTATTGGCATTTCTACTTCTGCTGGGATGTGCCAGCGAGCACCTAGGGCGGTTCAGACAAGTATTTACGAGTGAGCAGTCTGAGGATCTGTCGGACCACTGCAGAGCACTGGACAAAGCTTTCTATGGTATGACTCTCAACGTTTTACAGACGTTTAGCTTCATGAGGAACTATCGTCTGTCTCTTCGATACCACAACAACTCAACGAAGCAACAGCGCTCCAAGGCAAAGCGTCGGAATCCTCAGAACCGAAATTCAAGATGAGAAAGAAAAATAAACAGTTGCTTAAAAATAATTCAAAATGAATTTCAAATGAAAAATGTTTTTATTTTCACCATGTATTCAATTCAATAACGGTTATGTTTCGTTTTTGTTTATGTTTTCACAATGAACTTCATATGAATAAATTTTTTTTTTAACAATGAGTCTCAAATAAATCAAGTGAAGGTAACTATGTATTTATAAACTTGATCTATATGAACAAAAATGACTTGGTGTCCATTCCTCACGATTTAACTCAAGAACGGAGCAACGTATTTAAGCAATCAGTAGCAGGATTGATGCGTCTTAGTCTGCATCAGGCTTATATGCCAAACAAGAAATTATATACCGCGAGTATAAATTACGTACATAAAAATAATTTTTGTGGGAACTTGAGTGCTCGAAATGATTTATATCAATATATCAATTGTGGGTAAGACGAAGTTCGCTGGGTTAGCTAGTTTGTTAATAAAAAGAATTCTGTTTCAAATGTTAAACATTTCCGGATATCTTATATTATCAGTCTCCTCCCTCACAAAAATCCGTGCATTGATATAAAGAAACAAATTGCGACATATGATCAATTAGTGTGTTGATCTCGCAAAGGCAAGAAAGAATCGTTGCTTCTCGAAATGATTCTACAAAATCACGCAAGCCATTAAACCTATTCAGGGTCCCCGGAACTTTTTACTAAAGAGTTATTTATGAAACTTCGACATATTTGCAAATAATATTTGAAATGATAAACCATCAAATTAAAAAAAAAGTTTGCGAAGTCCTACGTTTTAGGCGGTCGTGTCTCAGATACAACCCCTCGATTTTTTTGATTTCTGACAACACTGCCAGTCATGTCTCGTTCTCTCTCTTGCGGGAGAATTGTGAGAACCGGAGTGAGCTCAGAGAGCCTCCCAGAGCAGCATATATTTGAAATGTCGAAGCGCCGACTGAAGATTGATCGCGCGCGCTGAAATTAATAGGGTCGCATGGATTCGCGCGAATGGTAAACCTTCAGTGTAGATTTTTCTTCCGTGCCGATCGGTGGTTGTTGCGTTGGGTGGTCAGTTCCGGTACCGGTATATTTGGATTGGACAGGGATTGTTCCTTCTGGATTATGCTACAGTGGGCGATATATTGCACCACCCCCCACCAACCGCTTTCGAACTAGGCCACAAATTACTGCCGCGCCTTTAGGTTCTACACGAAGGCGGTTTCCCAATTAATTGGCGACGGAGAATTATATAAAAATCAAAGGGGGTGTTTTTTGGTGTTCAAATTAAAGTGTATGTGTGTGGGGCTGTACGTGTGCCAATAGTGGTGGACAAGTCAGAACAGCAGTAGCAAACAGACCGCTGGGCCTGAGACGCGCTATATGCAAATTCAGATAGTTCTACTTTTGCTTTCAGGATCGCCGCGCGATTATCTTGCGGGTGTGTTGCGCACTTTGCTGTGTGTTGTTGGACGCGGTATCTTTTTCGAGTGATCCAAACGATTTATTATTAGAAAATTTTACAGTTTTGGTGCGGTATTAGCATTGAATGCCAAGATCGGATCGAGCCTGTGAGCTAGCACAAGAAAAATGCAACTATAGTATCGCTATTTTAATTTCTGTACAGTGAATGTGTGGGGCATTGCATCTCAGTGAATAATTCATTCAAAATTTTGGTTTTTACAGTGACATTTAGGATTTTATTTTGAGAACGAATATACTTTGATGTCATTGTTATTGCTACGTGTTTTTTTTATTTGTTTTCTCTCTCTTTACATTATTTGGTTTTACAAAGTGTATTTCAGTATACTTCCGATAAAAATAATTTGCAGAGAATTAAAAATAAAAGCAGTGTGTTGTGACATATTGTAGAAAGCCGGTGTGAAGCGCAACATCTAGCGAATTCAGTGAGTGAGTGAAAAATACTAAGAAAACCGTCAAACACAAGAAGGAAAACAGACAACATGTGTGAAAAACGAGTAATTAAGCTGCTGATATTCGGCATAATCGCTGGACTGTTGCTGCCGCAATGTAAGTTGATCAATTTTCATTTAAAACCTTTTTTTTTTGTGCGGAATATGTGTTTCATATGGATGAGAGTTAGTGTTTTTAAAGGGGAACGAAAAATAACGATGAATTGCTGTGAGCACGGTGTCTCATGAATCATGGAAGAGCAGCATTCATTGAACCGTAAATGTTTTATGATGAAAGATAAATGCCACTAATAATCGCGACGAACTGAAGAACACTAGAAAAAATATGTTTTTTCATGGAATGAACGCAATATACACACAAGCCGAAACAATTTCGATTCCTCTATTCGAGTTTCGATTTACTAAATAATGGAGCTTATACGTTTATGAATTAATTAATGTTCCAGTTCAGAGTGACACAAAACAATTA
The DNA here is from genome assembly GCF_029784135.1 of Toxorhynchites rutilus septentrionalis. Taxonomy (NCBI): domain Eukaryota; kingdom Metazoa; phylum Arthropoda; class Insecta; order Diptera; family Culicidae; genus Toxorhynchites; species Toxorhynchites rutilus. The sequence goes on along the minus strand of NC_073745.1, from coordinate 93,274,204 downwards.
TCATCAATTCTCGTGAATTGAAAATTCTGAGATCAAATAATAAGTACAAAGTTATTTTTTTATCAAACTACTCCATCAAGGGGAATCTTTTATCTTATCTATGCTACAGCGAAAGTGTACCCATCTCGCAGCATCATTTCGTAGGCTAGTGAGACTGCGCAATCTGAATTGGAAGATATGTGTGTTTCATATGGCCCAATAAAAGCAGATAAAACATATTACATTATTGTTTATCAAACCTACCTTCCTTCCCTTCCATCGCACCCCTTTCCGCGTTGACAACAAAAGCCGTAACCGCTGGCACACATTTTCGGCCGCACGTTACGGACAGGTTTGGCTCTCAAGGTTTCGAGGTAAATTCTTTGGTGTCTAGCGCTCCACCAAACCTTTTTCGAATTATAAATAGTATCGCACACTCGCATTCCTATGCTGCGCGACCGTATACCAACGATACATCGTTCGTCTGTCATCACAGAACCTCATGATTCGGTGGGAATTTTTCTAAAGACCGAAAGGCATTTGTACGCAAATTTATTCCAGATCCTGGCGAGAAAAAAAGAACATCTTTAATGCCGCATTCCAAAATCGCAAGAAAACTTCCGAAAGAAAAACCTTTCTCACCCTCCTCTGTGTTCTATCAGCTGCTCACATGTGTGAGATTCGTCTCTCGACGGGAACCAATAGGTGATTTTTTCCCGATCAACATAATGATGCTGCGGAATGTTTTTATTTTATTCTTTCCTCTCTCATTATATTAGGCCCGCAGGATTATGTTTATTATCTCTGTTTAACGCTATTAAGCAAAAAACTGTTGCTGTGTGATCCTCTGAAAATTAGCTCAATGGGTTGATTCCAAGCGATTTTCACACTGACTTCAAAGGGTTCGAAGTAAATTAATCTTTGAGGATGCTCCCAATGTTCATGATATGAATCCGTTCATGATGGGATATGTTTGAAATGTACCAGTTATTATTCGGTGCGCTTGTCGAGAAACAGGAAGGGAAATATGCTTTTTCCCCGAGAAAGCAATTGAAGATATGAAACAAATACGTCGGCATTTTGGCTACGCATGATTACGTAATTTTGCTATCAAATTCGCTTGTTTGGATTTTCTGATGAATCGATATTTTAGTATTCACTGTCTAGTAAAATGGTGGCCCTGAAAACGGCCGATTGCAATGGCGAAATTCTTATTCCAATACACTCACTGCACTGAGTATGCAGCGCAAACGTTCTAATTCTTCTTTGTACTATGGAGGCTTCAAACTATCAAGTCTATCACCCCTAGCCTTAAAAACGTTCAATTTAGAAATTAAAACCAACGGACTGTATCGCAGCTGAAGAACACCTTGCAACATCTAAATTTTTGAGTGACTTTTCAAAGGGGCTATGACTCAACGTAAGATAATGGGATGTACTTCTTTTTAAAGTTTCATGTATTACAATATATCACGCCCATCTTTTTTTTTTCTTGTTGTGTTGTGTTTTTTTTTTCTTGGATGGCACTAACGTTCCACTGGAACTTTTGCCTTCTCAACGTAATATTACTTGCGTCATTTTTATTAGTAGTACTTGATTGAGATTTCTATGCCGAATAACACGCCTTGAATTTACTCTGGAGTGGCAAGCTCTAGAATACGCGTGACCACAGTGCAAGCCGGAAGAATTTTCTTTGACGAAAAATCCCCCGGCCAGAACGGGAATCGAACCCGAACTCCCGGCATGATAGTGTGGGACGCTAACCACTCGGCCACGGAAGCACGTTGCTGTGCACAAGTGTCGAAAAAAAAATAAAAAAAGGCTATTTGGATTTGCCATTGTCTAAGTAAACAAAAAATTGTGTTAGTCTACAAATGCTTTGAAAAAGCAGAATGAAATCGATTTTTAACCTTTTCTCTTTATTTTTGTCTATTACACCTACACGCAGCAAGGTAACAATATGAGCGTAAAATATCCTAAACCTAAAACATTTACCTTTGAAATGATGTACATTTTTCAATTTGATTTTTAATTTTATTGTATACTAGCTGACCCGACGAACTTCGTCTCGCCCAAAATGACGTTTTCTTACCATTTCGTTGGTTCAATTCCAGAACTATTTGTTAATTGAGCTTCTAATCGGTCTTTTTCTAAAGTGAATTAATTTTGTGGTCTACCGCCTCTAAATCAGTTTAAAATTTATTAAAAGTAGAATGAAAACCAAAAGTTGTTGTTATTTGAATGCTTATAATGATTTGATTTCACATGATTTCACTGCAGAACATAATATGGTGATTCAATCTTTCCGATTTTTTCAAATTCCCTTAAAATTTTTCCAAGTATTTGGCGATTAATTTTTATTTATATAGATAGACTAGCTGACCCGGCAAACTTCGTCCCGCCCAAAATTTGTTTTTTTTTGTTATCAATACCTTCAAACATTCACGTTTTCTTAGTAAGCGCAAGTTCATGAGTCCAATCGCAGAACTGTTCATTGATTGATCTTCTAATCGACCCTGTTGATTTTACCTTTTACTAAAAAATTCCTAGTACTTCTACCAAAACTCATCATTATAATATCTAATTATTTTCAGACACAACTCTCGTTCAAGATTTTTCAACCACTTGCAAATAACATGTTTCTCCGTTACATGGAATAAATGTTTGATACAGAAAATATGATAGAATAAAGACAGACACCTCCCCTCTTCTCCCCTTAGAGAGGGGGGAAGAGTGTCTATTCACCATAGAAAAATGTTTCGTGCCCCCTTAAATTTTAACATGCCAAATTTGGCTCCATTTTCTTGATGAGTTTCCGAGTAATGCAGAAATTTGTTTTTCATTTGTATGACAGTTTTCAATTTTCATAAGTTCTACAGATTAGAATACAGATTAGTGTACATTTGTTCCATCGCCACCATCATTCCACATTTCCAATAACCATAACACATCATTAATTTTAATTAGTACGTAAGCGTCATTACGGTTCTGTATACCTATTGATTTGTTGAATTAAAAATAAAAAAATATATAAAAATAAAAATATAAAAACAAACTTTCGGGAATGCATAGGAAGTAACACCAATATTAACGTGTGAATCAAAAATACTCGTTTATTTACTACAAATACTACATTTACATTTGCAAGTCATTCGTGTGTTTGATGATGCTTATACATAGTTTTTTTGAATCAAGATTGCATATTATCATTTATTTAAATTTTCGAGCTGCCACCACGATGTTTGACAAAATCCTTTGATCTCAAAATTGCGTTCATCGTATTGTTGCTGAGCCGGTTTCAAAGTTTATTTTTATTCTGATCATGTTCAGAAAAAAATCGCTCGACAGTTGCCGAGGAGTGAGGCATAGTGAGAACGTTACAAACAAGACATCAAAGCGCCGAAAAAGCGATCGAACCGTCAATTCTTTTTACGCATCCAATTTTTGCCCACCAACCCTGCACATGCTCGTTTTCTGAAATTGTGATTTCCTTACGTAGTGATTTTATCTTTAAGCTACAGAATTAATTCTCCACATCTTGTACATTCCCATTGTAGAATCTTGGAAACGCTTCTGACACAACGTTAATGCTAGTCAAATTGGGAAAGTTTTGGGATTTAACATTGTCGTAGACTTGAGCGTCGAATCGAATCTTTTTCTCATTTGTTTGATCAGCTCCACGAAAAAATTGCGACAAATATCCTTTGAAAAATGGATCTCCCTTTCGCTGCCCATTGTTCTGATAATTTCTGCCATTCCAACCTAAAGTTCTTGTAGCTTTTCGAATGATCTTCATATTTAATAGCATTGGACATTGAAACAACGTAAGATTCCTCGCAGATATTAGTGAGAATGATCAAATAAAAATCTTTCAGCATCGTGGCATCGTGAAGTCAGATTTTTCAGCCTGAAACAAACGACTCAACCTGTTGATCTGGGGCAAAACACTCTGAGGTCGCTATGTACAATATCAGCAATAAGAAAGACAGTTGCTTGCTCGCTGATTGGAGCAAGACTGTGTAGCAGAAATTGCGAATAACTTCCATTTCCTCTCTCCTCAGTGTCCGTATAACGAGCACAGCGTTTATCGTTCAAGCGAGCGATTTCTGTGCACCTGATTCTTAGTGCGAAAGTAGCCATTTTTCCTGATTTTACACCCTTACTAAAAGTCGTAGTCTAACGTCAAAAAGATTAATGGACTTTATGTAATACATCACATTCTTTTCTCTTCAGTAATAAATTATCTTCTATTCATTTATTTATTTATTTTTTCTTATTTTCGAATAAAATCGCACAGACTCAAGTTTAACCTCTTTCCGTATTATTTAATACGTCACACATCAAGTGATTTCACTACTCAGCTGAGCGTTCTAGCGCCCTATGTCATGCAAGAACACCACGAGTGAGACTCGACGTTGAACGGGAAAGGGTTAACTTACAGGTGGTTCTGTGATGCGGAAATTAATAGCAGAGGACTCGCCGAGGGGCCTTCAGGTTGTATAGATAAGAATCTGAACTTTAAACTCTAAGCGAAGCTGGTCAAGAGTTTGGTAATGGATCACCTGTACGTTCTTAAAGTGGTTAAAGAAATCTTAAATGCAGTCTCCGAGACACTCTTGGATATTTCCATGTAACTTTTGAACTATTAGACCGATTCAGAATCAAACCCAATCATCAATCTCAAATATTAAATTTGCAAAGAAATTTGAATTTTGTTTCCGTAATTGTTGATTGTATTTGTTTTCTTTTTTTTTTTCTTTGAAAGCTGAGGTTTCAACGTTTCCAAAAATCAGAGAGACGTTTTTTTCGGGCTCCATTGATTTATAGCGACAATAACATGGTTATATTATCAATACTCATTCTAATTTATAAAACACGACTATCGTGTTATACGTAGAGCCTTGATTCAAATATTGGACGTGCAAAAAAAAAGATTTTGTTTTCGAATTATTTATTAGCGATCCAACTTAGAAATCTACAACTAGGCGGCGCTGCGGTGAATGTGATGATGGTTTTAAGTTTTAAAATGTGAGTTTATAGAAGGTTTGTAGTCCTTTCCATAAATAACAATGCTATAATCTTAAAAAAAAATCGATTGCGATGAGTTTTGTAGAAATTTAATTCTGCGTAATGTTATTTTATACCCTCATTCAGTTGTGAAAACTGTATAAATATTGATAATTGGTGAATCAAAAAAGCAAACTCGAAAGCACAATCAAAAATAAAATAATTTTTTTCGCTTATTTTTTAATATTTTTTCTTGAAAGCACAGCTTTTTTTACTTAGTATATCCGAAAATCAGAGTTTTTTTTCGTTTTCGAGATATGATTTTTTAAAGTCGAAACTCTGAACTAACATCCCAGTATAGAAATGAAAGACGTAGTCCCACGTCAAAAAGTAATAAATACTGAAAATATTGTTCTCCACTACCTACACTTGATAAATAACCAAAGCAGAACAAACAAATAGTTTCACGAGTGGATCTTGCAGGAATACGGCCAGAGGGTGGAGTTGGCTGTCCTCAATTTGGTGAAATAAATTACATTCTGAACAACCCTATGATAATTCGTACAACAAATTCATTAGATACGAGTAAATATCAGCTTAGTCAAGACTGATATTCTCTAATTCAACTGGCTCAGAAGTAATTAGACGCATCTCAAAGTTGTATTCCTGACGGTCTATCAATTTCACGTAAACATTAATTCAAGCAGCTTTGTTTCCGTTTGTTCACCTAACTTTTGGTCTATACATAGCCGTGATGGCATCGTCATAGCCAACAGCACCTTTAGCTGCAGCTTCCTTCCGCTACCATCCACACAACGTGGCGTGTAAGTATGTGTTATCAGCGAAGTAAATAAATAACGATGGTCATTATTACCGCGGGCTTGAAGTCGTTAAAGTGACTTTGCTGTGAATCGCTCGCATCTGCTTGACGCGCATCCAAAACTCCGAAAGATGGATGTTTTCTCATGCGTCACATTCACTATCCCCTGGTCTCGTGGCTGCTGAATTATGAAACAGTATCATATTTTTATCTCAATTACCGTGAACTGCTGCTACTGTTGGATCTGCTCGTCTTGGCGCTTACGAAATATTGGAGATAGCGAAGGAGATGGTCTGTTCCAATTTGCATCTGTTTCTGCGTTCGGGTGAACAAAAAAACATGTCGATTTGTCGTAGCTCGTGATGAGTACCATTTCTTTCCTCTAATTTGTAGGAAAAATCATGACACATATTGAGGAAATAATCAAGGTAAAAAGATTTGACAAATTTTGGCGATCCGTGAAATTACCACAAAACAAATGAATCACAACATCCACCGGCCCGCTTAGTAATCACATCCTTTGTGACGCATGGAATAATTTGAATGGTCATCGATTACTAACAAACTTGTGAGAAAACAAAGTCGAACGAGCTGCTATCAACTAATTTTATTTGCTCATCCGAGCAAAATGTTATCAGTTTGTGTAGTAATGTGACTTTCTGATGTACTCGGCTATTTAATTACGGGAACATGTCAATACATACTCAGCATAGTCTTCCGACAGATAGGAAACTTCGGACAAATAATCTGAACTATCCCCACGATTCTAAATAGTTCATTGACCTACTCGGGAGCACGCTAACTTCCCAAGTGATTGGATATACATCTTTGCCCTCAATGAAAATCTCTATACGAATAATCTTTCCCGGTCGCGACTGCGAGCGATAAATAGTTTCATCGGTCAATTGAGCGTTAATTCTTTCTTATAGAAGATACATATTAAATAAATTAATATATCCATCTCTCCCCTCTTCTAAACGTCAATCGATGGGATGCACTGCGGCTGAAACTTTTTCTGGAAGGAGTGTCGCATGCAGACGCTCTCATGTATTCACTGTTGTGAGCAGAAACGGAATCAAATTTTGTATTTTTTTTTTTTGACCAGAAATTACCCCGACCAGAACGGAAATTGAACCCGATCCTTCGGCATGTTAGGTGTGACACTAACCACTCGGCCACGGGAGCACTATGGCGCCAAAGGACAACTCACTTATGTATATTGGAAAAACAGTTTATTTCAATTTGTTTATTGTTAAGATTATTTGTATATATTCAAAAAAAAAAAAGGATACTACCGGGCCAGGTGGGTTGAATAAACAACAAAGTGGGGTAAATAAACAAGTCGTTTTATTCAACCGCTTGCCAATTACTTAATAATTATTGAAAGAGATACTCAATATTTAATACTGAAACTTTAGTATTATAGTTTTCAATTTTCGTTCAATACATATTTCATACCACTTTTTATATAAATATTGATGCTCTAATAATTAGAATATATATTCTAAATGGGAAAGGTAATTTCCAGCCATAATTGTGTTATTGAAATGTGTTTATCTCTCGCGGCAATCCATTATTAATATTATTAGAATTTTTGTATGTTAACAATCAATTTTAGTCACAAATTAAGAATCCTGATGTGATTTAAAATAGAAAAAAGTTCTTCATCAATTTACTTCTAAATACAGCCATTCTCGAGATATTTAAAAAAATATTTCTAATTTCTTGTCTTTTGTTTATTAAGTAGACCCTTTTAATATGTTTGTCGTGTTATATTGTAATGTTCATTAAATTTTATGAATTTGCTTATAATTTCCAACAACTTTTCCAAATGTAATATTATGGTAAAAATATATGTTAAGGAGTTACGTTGAGAAACATTTGAAGACATGTGGGTTAATGCAAAACGTAGCGATATGAAAAAATCTTTTTTCTTATCTTAATGCAAACTTTCAACTTATTATTCATGTTGCACAACCAAAACTGTTTCCAAAGTAGAATTGAAATCCCAACAACACAAATACACTTCGTTGATTCAACCGGACGTTATGGGTACAATAATAACTGACTTGTTTACGTTATGCCTAGATTGTACTGTATATGTTCGATTTAAACATCAGAAATTTTCATTTGAAAAACGTTTCTCAACCGTGTCAGTGATTGAGAACTTAAGTTAATGGGATGCACTCTCTACAAATCCGCAAATCATAAAAAAATTAAATCTCTATATAAAGATAAATGGCATGATCCCCACATTTTTTTAAGATGTTTTTTTTCAGTGTATATTTTTCTACGTTTACATCAACACTCTATAACTCTTTCTAAGACACTATTTCAATACGACTCATAGTTTTTGAGATGGAAATTATCCAATATTTTTTTACTAAAATCGATACACCCTATTGAAAAGTTACGCTAGAGTAAAAAATTCCCAATTGCTGTGGAAAACTCATATTTCCTCCGACCCAATAAACTTTTATTCGAAAATACATGTTTTTGAAATCTGCATTTTAAGACGATTTCATTTGGAATTGCTCTATTGTGACTGATTACCATTATCTAAGTGATAAAAAGATCCAGGGAAAGTGGTACTCTTAATCCTCTAGATAAGCAGTATTGGCGGAGAAATGTTGCTTGATTGTAGACTATTTCTCCACATCAAACACACCGACACCATGAGCATTAAAAATGCAATCTTGGTATCGCTAGAACAATGAAAATTTGTGAGCAGAAACGGAATCAAATTTTGTATTTTTTTTTTTTTTTGACCAGAAATTACCCCGACCAGAACGGAAATTGAACCCGATCCTTCGGCATGTTAGGTGTGACACTAACCACTCGGCCACGGGAGCACTATGGCGCCAAAGGACAACTCACTTATGTATATTGGAAAAACAGTTTATTTCAATTTGTTTATTGTTAAGATTATTTGTATATATTCAAAAAAAAAAAAGGATACTACCGGGCCAGGTGGGTTGAATAAACAACAAAGTGGGGTAAATAAACAAGTCGTTTTATTCAACCGCTTGCCAATTACTTAATAATTATTGAAAGAGATACTCAATATTTAATACTGAAACTTTAGTATTATAGTTTTCAATTTTCGTTCAATACATATTTCATACCACTTTTTATATAAATATTGATGCTCTAATAATTAGAATATATATTCTAAATGGGAAAGGTAATTTCCAGCCATAATTGTGTTATTGAAATGTGTTTATCTCTCGCGGCAATCCATTATTAATATTATTAGAATTTTTGTATGTTAACAATCAATTTTAGTCACAAATTAAGAATCCTGATGTGATTTAAAATAGAAAAAAGTTCTTCATCAATTTACTTCTAAATACAGCCATTCTCGAGATATTTAAAAAAATATTTCTAATTTCTTGTCTTTTGTTTATTAAGTAGACCCTTTTAATATGTTTGTCGTGTTATATTGTAATGTTCATTAAATTTTATGAATTTGCTTATAATTTCCAACAACTTTTCCAAATGTAATATTATGGTAAAAATATATGTTAAGGAGTTACGTTGAGAAACATTTGAAGACATGTGGGTTAATGCAAAACGTAGCGATATGAAAAAATCTTTTTTCTTATCTTAATGCAAACTTTCAACTTATTATTCATGTTGCACAACCAAAACTGTTTCCAAAGTAGAATTGAAATCCCAACAACACAAATACACTTCGTTGATTCAACCGGACGTTATGGGTACAATAATAACTGACTTGTTTACGTTATGCCTAGATTGTACTGTATATGTTCGATTTAAACATCAGAAATTTTCATTTGAAAAACGTTTCTCAACCGTGTCAGTGATTGAGAACTTAAGTTAATGGGATGCACTCTCTACAAATCCGCAAATCATAAAAAAATTAAATCTCTATATAAAGATAAATGGCATGATCCCCACATTTTTTTAAGATGTTTTTTTTCAGTGTATATTTTTCTACGTTTACATCAACACTCTATAACTCTTTCTAAGACACTATTTCAATACGACTCATAGTTTTTGAGATGGAAATTATCCAATATTTTTTTACTAAAATCGATACACCCTATTGAAAAGTTACGCTAGAGTAAAAAATTCCCAATTGCTGTGGAAAACTCATATTTCCTCCGACCCAATAAACTTTTATTCGAAAATACATGTTTTTGAAATCTGCATTTTAAGACGATTTCATTTGGAATTGCTCTATTGTGACTGATTACCATTATCTAAGTGATAAAAAGATCCAGGGAAAGTGGTACTCTTAATCCTCTAGATAAGCAGTATTGGCGGAGAAATGTTGCTTGATTGTAGACTATTTCTCCACATCAAACACACCGACACCATGAGCATTAAAAATGCAATCTTGGTATCGCTAGAACAATGAAAATTTGTTTGTTTCTATGAAGGCGAGGGAACAAAAAAAATACAGACAAAAATTTAAATGACACAAAAAATTAAGTCATCTCGGATTCGTGGCTTACAATAACACGAAGAAAAAGTGTGCGCAAAACGAACCATTGTACTATTCCAATGATCATCCCGAAATAAAGAACAAACCATCGATAACATTTCGATCGATCAATGAAAACCATCAGTTTTCAGTGTCCGACCAAGTAATCAGCCACAGAACAAGTCGAAGATCACATTCGCATGCAAAATACTCCATATTGATCCCATAGATGAGAAATCGCGGCTTGGTTTTGTGGAAAAGTACATTGAAAAGCTAATTGATGTTGGGAAACCTATGTTGTGAACAGACGAGTCGAAGTTTGAAGTCTTCAATCAAAAACTACGAGCGAGAATACATCAAAAACAGCATTATCAATGGGAATCTGCGAGAATCCGCTTCTAAAACTGGTGTAAAGGATGACTTTCGTTTGCAAAAGGATAATCCAAAGTATATTCGAATCTAAGGCGGACGAATTGGCCTGCTCGGAGCCCAAATTAGAGTTTCTGGACAACAATGTGAATAATGTCAGTGTAACGAACAAGGACACGTTCTTCCCTGTGTTCTTGCGATCCTGGAATACTATTAACGCTCGGCATCTAAGGTAATTAGAAGAGAGTATGACGAAATGCCTTCAGAAGGTGGTCGAAACTCACGGTGTTCATACTGGATATGAGGCATCCGAATACAACTACATTGATTTGTTTTCAAGACATTAAAAACATGATTCTAAGAATAAATTAAACATTGGCAAAAAACAATTGTGACAGTATTGACCGTAATTTCCGCGTATCACTGAAACCACCTTATGTATTCTTGTGTCCCGGAAGGTTCCCAAAAGGCGGTGATAAACTGTAGGTCGATCTAATAAATTAGCCTATTTTTCTAATAATTTACTGATGCTAATAATCCCTCAGAACGCCAATTGTTCCCTTCGGTACATTTTTATCTCATAAAAACATTAACCACGGAAGGCACCGACAGATAAACGCTATTGATTTACACTTACCTCAAACCTGAAATGATTGACATGTTCCGAGTAATCAAGGAATTTTCCCCTAACCTAATTTCACACAAACGAACATGACGAGAATGTCAATCCGGACCTATGTTGCGGCAAACTGCATCGGTAATGGAGATTTGCAATGCGAACTGCCCGAATGCGCATCGATGAAAGCTGTCCTCCCTCTCGAAAGACTCAATTTCTTCGTTTTCTGCAGGGTTTTTTTTTTGTTCCCTTTTATGCCAACGACGACGCTCTATGAATTCATTCAATTTCATTTCATTCATTCAATGATGATGATGGCTATTGATTATTTTTCTCATACTTGTGTTTCTCCCTAGCTTTGTTTTTGGAGCACAGTGTATTTCCTTCATCGGGACTTCTCCCTTTGCTCTCCATTGCTGCCTTCTCCTCACGGTCTAACAGTTTTCAATGAAATGCAACACTCCCCCTTACGGAGCTTATCGGGGTTCGATCGAGAAAGAGATTCATTGTATAATATGTTCGGTTTAGAATGGGAAGTGTATTTCTTGAACGGGGAAGAGCAACGAGCCCAGAAGTACCCTCAGAAAGTGCGAAAGGGGACTGAAAGAGGCAATCGAACAAATTAAGAAAAAAGAAAACGAAGTGAAATTGGAAAAAGAGCATTCGAGCTGACTCAGTGATCCGACCACTGCATCACGAGGTCTCGGTGTTAGCTTCATTCATCTTCTCGGGCAGCTGACGATTCTTGGCAGAAGAACTTGGATCGGCATCATTTGAGGGACACTGCAGGAGGAGCCTTCCGATTGGAAGGTCGTGTTTGGTTAACCTACATTCTCCGCCGCTCGCATCACACTGCTAACGGAATAGAACAGTGGCAACTCGATGCTCTCGATTCGCTCGTTGGAAATCGATTATGGCTCAAATTACTCGAACTCTAATGCCTTTGTGTGGTGCAAGAGGAGGAGGTGAATGGGATGAAATTATTCCCACAGCTTCCTCCTCTGGGAGTATGTGTTTGCAGCGGATCATCTCCCCGCGATGACATCATTCCGGGAGTCCGATGCACATCTAGGCACTCACGCGCAATTTTATATTCGATACGCATAAAACTTCACCTCTGTCGAGCCGCCTCCGGCGTAGAGGCGGATTCCTCTGTTTTATTGCCGGGACACACATCAATTGGCCCAGTTTCATAGAAACCGGCTGACAATAGTCGCGGCAGACAGTGACAAATTGTGGGATGACGAAGTCCACGATCGGTAAGTTTAACCTCCACGGCTGTCAAAACTCACATGCATAAAAATAATAATTCCAGCACTCATTACTTCAGTATTAACACTTCCAATCGAATCACCCTTTTGCCTTTGTCAGTTCAAATGTAGCGTTGTCGGGTGCAGCAAATGGTGTGGCTTCGGATCAATGGAACAAAGCTTCCATCTCCGCATCCTGGAAGAGAATATAGTTAGAGGAGTTGGGGAGACATCCCGGCGGCGCCAGTCTAGTTTAACGATTTTTCCTCGCTGCTTGCCTTCCTGGTGACTCACATTTGGGCTAGCGCTGACGGTCCCTTTGGCTTTGTGTCGATGTGCGTGTGTTTATGTGTGAGTGAATCGGTGCAGGACGAATCTTTTGGTGTTTTCCATCAACATCGTACGGTCGCCTTTTACGAGTTGGAAGCATTTGAGTGTTTGAACTCGAACTGCGGTAAAGGTGCTGACAACAAAAACGATTCAACCCAGTCTGAATCGATTTATTCCAAGTTGAAGTACAAGGATAAAATATAAAGTTAGAATGCTTCCATAAATAATGCTATGAAACATTTCCGTTTGGCCCAAAATTAAGTTGTTTCGCGAGTTCTCAGTTCTGTTTTGTTTATCGTTGCCATATCCTCCTTATAAAGTGCGATTCACATACAACATCCATGTCACGTTCACGTTCCGTCCCATCACGTTGCGTCAATTATTCTTCCAAGCAGTTCTTATGCAGACATTCACATACACCGGCAACGGGAACCTCGACTTGCCGTTGCTGGTGTATGTGAATGCTTCAATAGGAATTCCATGGAAGAATAATTGACGCAATGTGACGTGACGGAACGTGAACGTGACGTGGATGTTGTATGTGAATCGCACTTAAGTCGACAGTCCAGCACGGTTTTTAAACACGTGGTGTTCAAGAATGTTGATTGGGTTCGTAAATTGATAATCCGCACATCTTTAAAAACACATACGTTCCTATAACTTTCAAATCGACTAAATTTTAAGGCATTATTATTGTAAGTGTATTCAAATGTTTTATTCTGTCAAGCACAACAGTCTCACAACACATAAACACAACTGTAACTTCCGCCTTGCTTCAAGAACTACCCCATTCAATTCAACAACGTTAGAAGAAAAAAAAAACAATTTATGTTATTCAGCCATACCGCAGAACCTAATCATGATCACTAACGTGGCCAGGATCAAACAGAACCGCACACATAATTTTATGCAAATTCGCTAATGAATATTAAACAGCAGTTTTTCGCTCGCTTGCCCCAAAAAATAACACAATTTTGCGTCACTCCTCCTGAAATACCCTTCGCTTGGCATTGGCAAGGGTCCGTCCGCGCCCGGCTGAATAAGAATATTCACATTTTCAAAAACCAGAACGAACCGCATTCGTTTCTTCGAAGGGGGTTTTCGCGCCCGTCTAAATTCGAGGGATTTATCCCCGCCGGTGTCTGGTGTTCCAATAGAGCCCCGAGATCATTGCGCACTAATCATGATAATCCGCTTCTCAGTCTTCGAAGCTTTCGTCGTGTAGCACAGTTTGGCCGAAATGTCACAACATATGTATGCGGCTGTCGCATATGTTTCGTCAACATTTGACGATTTGGCGTTTCCTCACGTGTGAATCGCAAGCAGGTAATGATAGACCGCGTTGAGTGTCTCGATCAGGCAAAAGAATAACGTGGAACATGTACAATCTTTCGCTTACCGTGTTCTTTCCAATTATCCAATTTGTGGCCACATTAGTTTCAGCCAATTATCGTAGGGCTTGTGATAATCACTCGAATTACTGCTATTAGTGCTCACACATTGAATCCTAATCATAGCGGAACGAGTAGCTTTGTTAATCGTCACTTGTTTGCTTTCATCTTTGTTACAATATGTCCCACGGCGATGTGATGACCTAATCACGGTAAGATTTTTTTACGTACAATAAGAAATATCATTCGATATAAAGTAGAATACAAAAAAGATCCAGCACCTTTTATCAGTCAAATTCAGGCCAGACACTTATTGGCAGTTAAAGGCATGAAAGGTATAGAACATGAAAGTTAAGAAAATAAAACAAAGTTAACAATCAGATACCAACAGGAATAGAAAATAACGAAACAATTAAGAAAACCCATAAGATTTAGGGCAGACCTGTGTTCATTCCACAACTTTAAAGGGGACATGTATATGTATGTTTACCAATAGATCATTAGCGTCAATGGTGGTTCGAATCGAATTTTGTTCTTTAATTCTCCCGAAATAAGCAGTAATCTGAACGGGCTATGTCTGGTGAACATATCAGGTGAGCTATTGGGTTATCATGTTTGAGAATTAATTTGCTGCTTATTTGACAATTCTGTAATTTTGTTTCTAGAGCTACCTTTAAAAGTATTATTTGTCGTCAGTAAACATTGACTATAATTTTGGGAACCCATATAAGTAAGGCATTTACGAGCAAGCCTTAAATCACATCGAACAATTTTGTTGCCATGATGCTTCTGTCTAAGAATCCGCTTGTGACATTTCGCTTAGTTTCGAGCACTGAACTGATAGAACCAGTGTTGCCACATTTTCATCTGTACCAGAGGGGTTAAAAATCATTCTTATTTGTACTTTTTCTTCCAAAAATCTGTACCAAACATCTCTACCATCGAAGAGATTCGTTGTAGAGAAAAAACTATTTTATCAGCATGAAAAAATATATTCATTTATTTACTACGGATACTACACTTACATTTACAAGTCATTCATTACAAGTTTGATCATGCTTATACATAGTTTTTCTGAATCTAGATTGTATACTATTATTTATTGAAATCGATTAAACATCGAGCTGCCGCCACAATGTTTAATCTAATCTTTCGATCTCAAAATAACATTCATCTTTACGTTGCTGAGCCGATTTCGAAACTTAGTTTTATTCTGATTATATTCAGAAACTAGCTGACCCGCCAAACTTCGTCCCGCCCACCATTTGTTTTTTGTAATCAATACCTTCAAACATTCACCTTTCCTTACTATGAGCAAGTTCATGGGTCCAATCGCAGAACTGTTCATTGATTGATCTTCTAATCGACCCCGTTGAATTTACCTTTTACTATAAAATTCCTAGTATTTCTAACAAAACTCATCATTATAATATCAGATTATTTTCAGACACAATTCTCGTTCAAGATTTTTCAACCACTTGTAAATAACATGTTTCTCCGTTACATGGAATAAAAGTTTTATACAGAAAATATGATAGAATAAAGACAGTCCTAAATCGGCCAATTCCTTCCTCGAGTTCTGCTCTTATCAACACATTCGGCGATACTCTTTTATTGGGTATAGGAGTGCGTTTCATCACATTAAAATCAATTTCCAATTTCGAACAAAGATCAATTTCGCTAGCGCAAACATCAAATGGACTAACAGCACTTGTCACTATGTAATTGTAGAACATATGGGAATTTAATTTACCGAATTTCCCTTTTTCCTTCATAAAAATCAAAGGAACATTTCTCATACCCAAAAACCCTCACATCCCAAATTGTGCTTGATTAGTTCTCGAGTTATGCAGAAGTTTGTGTTTGTGTGCCCCCTGTAATTTGCGCTTCACTTGTATGGCAGTACACCCCCCCCCCCCCTTAGAGAGGGAGGGTAGAATGTTTAACCACCATAGAAACATTTATTGTACCCTAAACCCTCCATAGGCCAAATTTGATTCCATTTGCTGGATTAGTTCAGGAGTTGTGCAGAAATTTGTGTTTCATTTTTATGGCAGACCCCCCCCCTTTCAGAAAAGGTGGGAGGAGTGTTGAACCACTTTAGAAATGTTTCTTGCCCCCTAAAACCTCCACATGCCAAATTTGGTTCAGTTTGCTTGATTACTTCCTGAATTATGCAGAAATGTATGTTTCATTTGTATGGCAGCTCCCCCTCCCCCTCAGAGAGAGGGGAGGAGTGTCTATTCACCATAGAAACGTTTCGTGTCTCCTAAAACATTCGCATGACAAATTTGGCTCCATTTGCTTGATTAGAGGATTATGCAGAAATTTATCTTTAATTTGTATGGCAGCTCCCCCTTAGAGAGGGGGTGGACTGTCTAACCACCGTAGAAACATTTATTGCACCCTGAAACCTCCACATGCAAAATTTGGTTCCATTGTAATTCTTGAGTTATTCTCGAGTAATGCAGAAATATGAGTTTCATTTGCATGACAGCCCCCCTTTAGAGAGGGGGGTGGAGAGTCTTACCACCATAGAAACATTTATTGCACCCTAAAACCCTTACATGCCAAATTTGGTTTCAATTGCTTGATTAATTCTCGAGTAATGCAGAAATTTGTGTTTAATTTGAATGGCAGCCCCCCTTTAGAGAGGGGGAGGAGTATCTAACTATCATAAAAGCATTTATTGCACCCTAAAACCTCAATATGCCTTATTTGGTTTCATTTGCTTGATTTATTCTCGTGTAATGCAGAAATTTGTGTTTCATTTGTATGGCAGCCCCCCCTTATCGAGAGGGGTGGAGAGTCTTACCGCCATAGAATCATTTATTGCAACCTAAAACCTCCACATGCCAAATTTCGTTTCATTTGCTTGATTAATTCCCGGGTAATGCAGAATTTGTGTTTAATTTGTATGGCAGCCCCCTTAGAGAAGGGGGAGTGATCCCTAAAACCCCTATATATCAATTTTCATGTTGATCGGTGCAGTAGTTTCCGAGTCCATAAGAATCAGACAGACAGACAGATATACAGACAGAAATCCATTTTTATATATATAGATAATCGCTCGACAGTTGCCAAGGAGTGAGGCATAGTGAGAATGTTACAAACAAGGCATCGAAGCGCCGAAAATGCGAGCGAACCGTCAATTCTTGTTAGACTCCAATTTTTGTCCACCAATGCTGCACATGCTCATGCTCCGTGATTCCCTCACGGAGTAATTTTAATTTTAGGGTACGGAATTCATTCTTCGGATCTTGTATATTCCCATCGTAGAACCCTTCAAACGCCTTCGACTTAACGTTAATACTTGTCAAATTTGAGAAGTTTCTGGAATTTAACATTGCCGCAGCCTTGAGCATCATCAAAATCGAATCATTTTCTCATTTGTTTGAACAGCTCCACGAAAAAAACTGCGGCAAATGTCCTTAAAAATGATCTGCCTCTCGCTGTCAATTGTTCTGATAGCTTCTTCTGCTGCGGTTGGTCTAATTTTGATCGATTCCAAACATCTCCGATAGTTCCCGAAATGATCGAATTTTAAATTTTGCTAGCTGACCCGGCAAGCGTTGCGTTCTGCCATAAAAATAATTTCTATTGAATATTTCGGGTGTTAAATAAAATATAACTAATGTGTTTTAAATGTGTTTGAATGTTTCATCGATCTAACTATAATCTTATTCGAAACGTTCGATAAAAGAGAACGAATAAAACGTTTTGAACGGAAGTTGGCATGTTGTTTCTTGATTCAATGTATTTCATGAACCTGAATGACATGTTTCATGAATTGGTCGGCGTTAAGTCAGACCGGACCATGTGACATTTTTCTGATTTCGAGAAAAACGAGCTTGAAGTTTGGCACTATAAGCTTTCATTGAGCATTCAAAACAATTTCAATACATTATTCGTGCTGTACGCGTGATTTTCCAAATCTGATAAGTGTGGTATGTAGGTTACGTGATGCTTAACCAAATGCAATCTAAAACTCGAAATTTTCAATTTTGCGACTTATGAGCGACCAATGACCAATGACTTATGACTTATCAGCGATCAATTGGGAAACCATAGATACATCATTCACATCTGTATTCTAATTATGAAACACAGTCATACTACATCCTTTATTCACGGACTTGTAAATGCATTAATTGCTCTTCACCGATCTGCACAACTCAAAATTAATATAAGCATTGAATGTTTTGCTCAGCTGAGACGAATTCATCTGTGGTCGTATTCGTATCCGTGTGGAACACGGAGCTCAATGTTGCCTATGTCGAATGGAATAGCAAGGTTGCCACATTTGCACAACTCGATTAGATGAAAAGTACGGAATTCGGGTAATTCTGACTCGATCGGTTTCCAAAATACGGGTAAGTAGATGATCAGTAGCCAGATCTGAGTTTTTTGAGGAAATTGAGGAAAAAAGGATGTTGAGGTTACATACGCATATATGGATAAAAGTTCGATGAAGCTGATGTAGTGCCATCTGTCATTTAACAACGTAAGTAAATTAGTTCTGTTCGAAAAACTTACGTCGGTTAAATTATTTAAATAATTTTTTGTCAAAATCGCGTTTGAAAATAGGGGATGGCGGTTGTGTGGTTTGAAGACAAATTAAAAAACAAAACATTTCAGTTTTTTTTTCTGCATCGGGCATCGGTATTTAATATATGGTAATCGGTACCCTAGTAGTACCATATATAGTTTACGACCTATTCTCATTCTCATGTAGTTTTCTGTGCATAATTTAATGAGATTTTCATATATACAGAAGATTTTCTAAAGCACGATGGGATAGGTCTGAATTTTTAACTGAGGTGGACAAAGTAATTGCACTCCTGTTTCGTAATCAGCAACAAATTTCGACAGCGGACACGTTGGGAAGAACTCTAACTGCAATTCGATAAACCTTTGTGTTACACTAAACGAAGAAGTTTAGCACTCGCGAGAGAAATAAAGCGCAAGTTGGATGCTCTTTCCATACATTATCATTCTTTGCCCACCGCTAGAAGCTGTACGTTCTTCTGATTAATTCACAATTTTTCACTTACAATTCACAAAAGTTTGAATATTGTGGGAATAGTTTGATACTTAGGATTCAGGAATCGGGGTGTATCACATGAGTGTGATGAATGATGTAGAAAGATACAGCATATGAAGTATTATACTACTAACTTAGAGCTACACGGAAAAATACTTCCCATTATCATAAAGCGTATAAAAAGCAGGAAGCAGAAAAAAGCAAATCGTTTAAAAAATTCATCCGTTCCAATTTGCAGTTGGAAACAGTAATCATATTATCAATTTCATCGCTCTCTACTGCAAAACTCATTCAACATTTCCTGCGACAAGCTTTGCAAGGATATCAGTCCGCTAGATGTCAACAACTTTGTCGTCGTTCCCAACCCGACGATGAGTCATCTCCAAAACAAATTGAATTGCATAAGCGAAAACTACTCATGTCACAAAAGTG
This sequence comes from Toxorhynchites rutilus septentrionalis, assembly GCF_029784135.1. Lineage (NCBI taxonomy): Eukaryota > Metazoa > Arthropoda > Insecta > Diptera > Culicidae > Toxorhynchites > Toxorhynchites rutilus. The sequence goes on along the minus strand of NC_073745.1, from coordinate 93,254,516 downwards.
AACCTCGATGGTTGATTATAATAACGAGTCTCCTGCAAGAAAGAGCACACGAATTTGAGCACGTTGTCCTTGGCTAAGCCGTACCCCTGTCATAGAAGCGTTATAATATCACATGCTAGTAGATTATGCTAATCAGATGCCCGGAGGAAAAAAAACCGTGTTCATACATGCATGCTAAAGGCGACACAGCTCTGCGCGAACTTTCAGAGATAATCAAATGATAAACTACACTTTTTTTCTCGTTCGAAGTCGCCCAATTTCGCTGTGAACTTGAACGTCTACCAAGTCCCCAAACCAGCACGGACAGGAGAACGCACGAATCCACCGTGTGATTCAATTGTGTCATTTTTGTTTGTGGCAATGTTTTCTTTCCGAGCAATTGTGCTGTCGTCTGTCGAAACCCAGTCAATGGATGGCTATCGTTCAACAGTGACCACAAAAAAAATTGTCGAACGATGAGACGGCGCGTTGTACACATTATGGCGCCCTTGACAGTTGCGATCACACGTTATGCTGACGTCATGCCATACGAGACTTGTTGACGTTTGCTGCTTGTGGAATCTGAAAAATGCTGAATATATCGGAAGATATAAATAGAATAGCTGTCTAACTGGATAGCAAAAATTCGTATCATCGGTCAATACCGGTTTTGGAAAAGATGTTTCGATGGAAATGTCATCTTTTGATATTTTCGAACGTTAAAGAACAATGATGCTACATGAGTGCGACTTCTCGACGAAACCCAAAACTTCGTGAGGTTCGTTGAAAAACGGAAAAATAATTGGACTTTAGCTATACAATACATATAAATGCCATAATCGCGAAAAACCTACTTCCGAGAATAATAATAGTGAATTAGTGGTAAATAATAATAGTTGATGGAACTCTGGCGTTTTTTTATAAGCGAACCACAACTGATTGAGGTAAATTTTTTATTATGTTTATTGTGTTAGATTTTCGCTGCGCCGCGTGTGAGTAAATAAAACATTTCGGTGGAAAATGGCGTTGAAAGCGCGTTGATGGTTTGATGGTTAATGGAGCAGTAGTAATTATTTTCTTTCGTTTTATTGTTGTTTTATTCGAAGTGTAAGCATGCGGTAAACAAACACACAAAACCATCGGCCAGAAACCAACAAACGGAAGGAAGTTTATTGGGATAAAAAAGAGGAAAAGATTATTTGTTCTGAAGTGAATCACTGAAAAAATAAATTTGACCTGGTCTTGATTTCGATTCGTATTCCCACATTGGTTTAAATCAAACAATTTTGGCAAGCTACGTCAGCTTCCATAAAATAAAAACACATTCTCCAATAGTATGTTTAGTTATGAGTTCATTCGTCCCCTCCGACAGTCATCTATCAAATACATACATTGTCCATGCTCTCGTTTCAATTCTCAATTTGAATTAGAATATCCATCTTCGTACACATCTCTCGACCGCAGTCATACCGTCTTGACGCAGAACTCTGCTCGGGAAGCATCAGGCCACCATCTGAACAATCACTATTTTTAGATTTATGCGTTATTGAAATTTTAAACTACCTTAAACCGCCCGCTAATGTCGGATTCCTAATATACTGACCGGGACCAAACCACTAGACAGCACGTATTCTCTGTCCGGCACTCCTCCTCCAATGCAAATCCATTGATCGTATGTTTTCAAAAGCTAGGAACCGACCAGTAGTGGTCAGCACTCGAAATTCAGATCGCGACGTGGGTTCGGATTGGGGTGCGTTCGGGGGGATTGAAACGCTGAGGTGATGTAATATTGTGTGTGGTGCAGTTTTGTCTATTCCCGTGTGGTGGCTGAAATTCCTTCTCTTTTGACTTTTGGAAAACCACACTCAATCACGCACGGGGGGAAAACAACAGATATACATCGTTGCTAGAGTGTAAAAGTTCTAGTACCTAAGTCTCTTGACCGGCTGCCGATGACGGCGGAACAGACGAATGATCATTTGCATACATAACACGAACCGCATTTGCAATTGAGAAATATTGCTGGTAACATTCAGGGGAGATACAAGCCTCAGACTGAGGCGAAAAATCTCTGGTTACGTCTTCCTTCGGAGCGGAAGTAAAAGAAGTTGGCCCGGCTCATGAGTTGTTGAGTCTGATAGGTAGGAACAGGTGGAGTCGCCTCCCTGATGTCGGTGATTGGCACTAAAGTGGCGGAAATAGGCCGACGAAAAATAAGCGAAGATAAAAAAAAAAAAAAAAAACAAGCCTCAGATTGAAATATATTTAATGTGAGCAAATATATGTAGGAATTACACAGACTGCAGACTGAAAAGTACAAGTTTATACTTATGTGTCAACCTAAGTGCGTTAATAATGAAAAATATATTTCGGATCAGCGAATGCGCGTCCCATCGTTCAACCAGACCAAACTAAATGGGCTAACATCTGTATACGAAATTGGGTTTCCACTTAAATCCACTTATCATTATAATATAAAATTATCTTCAGATATTTGAGACGAACCAACCCAGGAGGCTGAAGGTCTCAAAAAAAATAATTTAAAAAAAATATAGCTTCAGATACATTTTTGTTAGAGATTATTTTACTACATGAAATAAGTAAAGTTTTCCATTCACATTGAACACTAATTTGATACGGAGAAGTTAATTTCATTCATAATTTCTATTTGAAAAGTGTTCATTTTGCCTGAAAACCCATTATTGTCTTTGGAGCTTTGTTAACTCGTAAAACATAGTTCAGTGGCGTGCCGTTCATTTCGTTTTCACCGTGAAGTGTAAACGGAAATAAGGCCCAATGTTTTATTTCCTTCCCTTGCTTTGCAGTGTACGTATGCGTGAAGCAAAGAAGCAATATCACACTGTGTTGACTTTGTTGGAATTCTACTGGTTTTTCTCGAAATCATTTGTTGTTGACAGCATTTAGAATTAAGTGAAAATGTGAAAATGTTCTTTTGATATTTGTAGATTTATTTTTATGTCTTTACTTGAGCGCCATTTTTGTTTCAGTTATTTTAAGTATGTTTCCAGTTTCTTTACACTTTTTGTATCAATTCATACCATTTCAATTTTGCCTTAATTTTTTAGAAAATTTGGTTGGATTCGGCGGATGATTTCGGACACAGACGATTCAAAAACACATTTTATGACGTTAGTCTCATGTCTAAAAATCCATGATCAATTTTCGCCCCAAAATAAGGCTTTGAACTACAAAGTTCTTTCGCCTCCAGCCTAGAAAAAGGCCTATTAGAAGACTAATCAATGGAGAGTCCTGGGATTGATCCCATGGTATTTCACCTTAAAAAGCGACATTCAATGGACAAACAACAATGTCATTGTAGAACATATGAAAATTATTTATTTTTCGAACTTTCTCTCAAAGCTTTTCAAAAATTTCTATTTTTTTTTTGCGCTTTGCAAAACAGTTAGCCTTCCATTTTTATTTATGTAGATAGACGATATAGGGGCACGTTATTTCGTCTGAAAATCAATTTCCACCTTCGAGCAAAGATTAATTTCGATAGCACAAACATCGAATGGACTAACAACGCTTATCATGATGTAATTTTCGAACATATGAGAATTAAATTTTTCGAATTTTCCACCCTTCCTTCAGAGTTTTCCGGAAATTTTCCGATTCTTCTCTCCACTATATTGATCTACGGAAAGAGACCAAAGCAACAAAATAAAGAAGGCTAAAATCGGACCATCCCTTCTTCGGGTTTTCCGCTCACGAACAGATTTGGCCTTCCATTTTTATTTATATAGATGATAAGTTTTAGTGGAAACCCAATTTCGTATGCAGATGTCGACACCGTACTTTTGTCATCGCGGATACCCTTCATTTCGTTTTCACCTTCAAGTGGAAACTAGAATTCGCGATGACAGTGGCACAGTGTAGACGTCTGATGACGACTTTCAATTAGGGGTCATATGCAAATAAGGATCAATATTAAATTTCCCGATACAGCTGCCAGCTCCTAATGACAGGTGACTAGCCAACTATTTCTTTTATTCTCTTGGGCTTATTTTGGCGAAATTGACGTTGCCGTTGATTGTTTATTTAAATACAACCATACGATTTGTACGGGAAATTACTAGATGGTACGTTCCTCTAGTCAACTACATATTGACATTCCGTTGTATGAGTAGCGCTCTTTATCCTAAATTCGTAGCACAGTTCCAAGATTCAGATTTTCCATCAATTCTCCTGATTGTATATCCTATTCAAAATGTTATTTGATGATTTAGTATCATATTCAGACCTTTGGAACGATATTCAAAATCTTAGATGTTAGACGAACGAACTCAAATTATGAAAAATTCTAGAAGGTGGTGTCTAAGTCCACTGTCCATATGGCTATGACCCTCATTCTATGGGGCAGATCACTGGAGTGTTGGGAGGGTTGTGATCTTTGAGTAACAACATCACGTTAGTCTCGGCATACCACCCCATTGTCTTCATTCCCTGTTAACAGGATGCCAATTCCGATTAACGAAATTGTTGGGGGTTGTGTCCGGGACACGACCGCTTGGTTGATGTAGGACTACGAAATTATTTTATTCAATTCGTTCATTTATCACTTCGTATATTATTCTAGAATGCATCGACATTTTTAAAATAACTTATTAGTAGAAATTAATTCCAAAAATTGTTTCCAAATTATACCAGGTGTGCGAGTTGTAATGTCGTTAGGTTTTTTAATTTACAAGAAATTTGTTAAATATATAAAATTTGTTATTGAAGGCTAGAAATCAATCTTTGTCATTTATGTTTTAACGATTAATCCGTGTAAATTTTAGGCATGACTACGTTTGAAGTGATATATACGTGAAGTCCAATTTAGAGTTATTTTTTCGAGCGTATAGACAGGCATCACGTCGATGTCTTGTAGTGCTTGAATCGATGCTGGATTCTCGGCATAATAAAGAGATTTTACATACCCCCACAAAAATTGACAAACGTCGTCAAATCGCACTATCTAGGCGGCCAATAAGAGATGAATTGTTCACCAAATTATTTGCGCAATAGACCATCGTTTCGTGTCCGGGGCGTCAACATCACATGTGTTATGTGGCATCGTCTTGTTGAAAACGCCTGTCAATCAGAAAAAAAAAAGTTTTAAATCATTACTAGACAGCGATTACCATTGACAGTTTCCCATCTTCATCTTCAAATAAATAACCAAACAAGTAACATGAAAACCTTTTCCGGACCACAAACCGCATCAAAAGCATAGACTCATAGTAGTGCCATATCGGATATCGGAAAACATGGTGGGTATAAATGCCTCACAGAAAAATTATACCTTTTATACCTTTCTGAATCAATTCGGACGTTTGAGGCATATGATGCAGAAAACAGATCTCAACTTTATGCACAAGTATAATTTGGTTGATATTTTTGATAAATTATTCAATATGCTTTTAAGCTTTCTACTTTGGTACCTATTTGATTGAAAACATAAAAAACCATCGAATAAAATGCTTTTCAAATCAAGCGAATAAGAATCAAACTTCGGACATTATTTATAAAAAAATCAAATTTCGGACAGATTGAATTCAAATTTCGGACACTTTATTGTGTGATTTTTTGAACGAAAATTACATTACACTTGATTATATTTTATAGTCAACTGCGAAACACTTACCGAGCAATCACAGTAACCTGATAACGATGATGAGAACTGATGAAACACGAGAGACATTTAAATATTGATGAAGGGGCAAATTCTACGTGCTCACGTTAAGCAAATGTCAAACACAAACGATAATGAGTAGTGCTGTTGGACTTTTTGCTACTATGTAATAATTCAAATGTAATTCTCAAATGAAGTGATAGTGAAACCAAGGGATTACTCTAAAGAAGCAATTGTGATATTAATTTTATAATTATATCATCAGTGCATTAAGCATTTAAAGATATTAGAACAAAGTGTCCGAAATATGATATTGTCCGAAATATGATTCAGAACGGTACTACATGGGATAAGTCCCGGGATTTTTCAACAAATGACCCCACTAAAAATGAACAAGATTCATTTCTAGAGGTTCATCTGTCGCTTATGTCAGCTTATGTGTGAATTCTCATGACATTTCGTTCATTCGTTCACAAACTATAATTGTTTGAGTGCCACTTCCTGAGCGTAGGAAATGAAAAAGGGGAATATCGTATTTTGATCAAACATTGTTTTTGACGAAATGTTATTCCACTTCTGCTACTTCGAGAACAACAGTTTCTCGGTGGTAGAAACATATTCGAGTGGCGTTTTGTGACAATGGATGGAACGTGGAACCATTACTACACTCCTGGGTCCAATAGGCAGTCTGAAGAGTGGAACTGAGGCATATTTCGAAGACTTAGACGTTTCGTATTACAGAAAGGGAATTGAAATGTTGGAAACTCGCTATACCAAGTGTATTGCCCTCGAAGAAAACCATGTTGAGAATGCTTTACGCAAAAAACGAAATCCCGGGACTTTTCAGCTCATGTATACTTTTAGTAAAATTCTGTTTTGATTTAACAAAGTTTGACTCCTAGCGGTGTCGTTTGATGATATTTCAATGTTTTGCTATATCATAAAATAATATAAAAAATATACAATGCATTTCATTTTGCATCAAAACTGTATATAACATCTTTATGGGGTTCTCCGTAGCCACATTGGTTGCGCGTTCGTTTAGTAAGCGATCGACCGTGAGTACAAAACTCAGGGCCCTGATTGACCATCTTTGTGTTGTTATAGAATGACTACGTCCACGCAACAATCATCAGCGATGGAGATCGATCCACGGTCAAAATAAGGATCGATTCATCCATACAAACTACTCTGCTCTGCAAGACACATCGGGCTGCTGTTCTATAAATAACTCAACAATGATCAATCAACTGTCTCCGCTGTCCGGTCTAAGGCTGATGTCACATTAGGCGGATTCGCCGCCGCGGATATCGCGACGGTTTTTTTCTCGATTTGAAATCGCTTCTAAAACCGCCCCGCTCTGTGTGACATGGCTCATTCACAACACACTGTAGATCATCCGCTGCGGTTTTACTCGCGGGATCCGCCGCGGCGAATCCGCCTAATGTGACATAAGCCTAAGGCTGATGTCACATTAGGCGGATTCGCCGCCGCGGATATCGCGACGGTTATTTTCTCTATTTGAAAACCGCCCCACTCTGTGTGAAATGGCTCATTCACAATACACTGTAGATCCTCCGCTGCGGTTTTACTCGCGGAATCCGCGGCGGCGAATCCGCCTAATGTGACATCAGCCTTACTGGATGATGGAGGAACAGAAGAAAAACTCATACGCCTAAATGACTACTTTGTAAATGTGTACCATATGCAATGGTATAGAAGGGAATACTCTAACGCCGAAAAATTGCAACTGTGTAATGTGCTAATTATAGATATGTTAAACATGTGACATGTACACGATTAAAATTCGGCTCTGTTACAGCTAAAATGCTAATGAGCCTAAAATAAACAAAAGGGATGAAAAAAAAAACATCTTTATACAGCGCGAACTCGATTATATACAGTATCCGATTTCTTTTCACTGTATATAATCGAATCCTGTATATAATCGAGTCAAATACTATACTTTTTATTCGTTTTTTATACATATATTCTTCGTTTATTAAAAATAAAAGAAGAATTTAATTTTTGATTCATCCATTTTGATTCATACCTCTCACATGAAAACAATATTTTTTTCATGAATCTCTCGAAAGGTGATAGATGATCATATTTGATGGAAAAAATCCTTCTACGCATATGTTCGTACTTTAACAATGACAGAGTTATTGAACTTTTTTCTTGTTTTGGACTCTGTTGCCTCAAACTGGCTCTACACTAAAAAGTACGCTGGGTAAGCCAATTCTGTTGCCTTCATTTGAAAGAATTTTGGATGTAGTAGGATGTAGTAGTGAGACATCTAAATTGGTGGATTTAAATAACTGTTTTGGAAGTGAAAATTTCAGTGTTAGTAATTTTTAATGTGTGATTATTAATTTTATCCCAAAAATTCATATTGAACTTGATTGTTTCTATCAATCAAACTTCAAGAACTTTCAAACCACTTTACAATTTGTTCTTCGACATCCAACTTCTATCTTTCTTAATTTTGCTGCAATATCGATATAAACAATTCCCGGTGAAAATTCAAGCAAAATCTTCAAATATCACGTTTTTCACCCCACTGCACATATAATAGCCACTTAAATTCCACCTTAACGTTCAACGGTTAAATTATTTATTTTTTATTCAAAAAAGTTTATTATCAAACTCAATCACTTATTATCTAACGTTTACAGAGTCAAATTTCACCTTAAAATATCACTTATTTTCTATATAATTAAGACTAATAATTTAAAAAAAACTAAATCTAACACTAGATTAATTGGACAGGATTAGGATTTAGGACTAGGATGGAGCGAGTGGGGTAGTTTGGTTTGATGAGGAGGGAAGGAATCAAACAGATATATCATTTCTTTTGATAAATTGGTAAAGAGAAAGCATGAGGTTGAAGTCACGACTAGCTAAGATGTATCTAACCGGTTAGTCAGATTGTCTTCCTAGTGTCCTGAGTGAATCCGATAGGTGAGCCCTGGCAGAATGAAAGTTTCTACAGGATCAGACCACATATGCTCGATGTCATGATAACCATCACCACAAACGCAAATATTACTATTAACGATCCCAATGCGATACAGATGTGCATCTAACATGTAATGGTTAGACATGCACATTTTTTCTTAAAACAAGTCATATTTGAAATGTAAAAAAAAATATATTTTTTTCAAACTGTATATAATCGAGCCCAAAATTGTATATAATCGAATCACATATAATCGAGTCCGACCTGTATATAGTTTCATGATAGAATGCATTGTCTATTTTTTATATTAATTTCACCCTAAGATTAACTGTATGTCTGTTTGTCGACTTTAAGACTTCGTATAGAGGTTTTTCGGGGGGTTTTCGAATAAGACACAAAAATGCAAGAAACGTAGAATACCTAACGATTATTTGATGCCTGCCAAGACAATTGTATGCACATACTGATCCCAACTATGCTTGAAGTTATCTATGCGAAACGCTTAATTTCGCACCACTTTTTCAAGTATTTCAACTGATATCTCACCAATGAATATTATGTAATATTGTTTATTCAGAGTATTTTCCGTTTTCCGTGTACATTTTTCTCATCTCTGTGGCAATTTGCCACACCAATAAAAATGTTCCTCTTTAGAAGTAACCCACTTTCCCACATTTTCGTAAGAATTGAAGCACTGCTCAGCAAGAAATTTAGTTGGGAAATCCCAACCAAATTACTCAATCGTTTTTTTTTGACCATGCAGTCATTCTTTCTGCTAATGTAGAACCCATTTTACGATTTTCTGAATCTTTCCATTTACCATCAACCCTGTCGCTACGAGCGTCGTCTATAGTCGACATCAGGGCGATACTGCGCATCGATCAAACCAGCGCGATATACATACTTTTCGGCGCAGTGCTCCGTTCAGCGGTAGCACTCCGACGGAGCACACTGCCGTAGTGAAAGGGTTAATCCGCGAGATGTTCGTTCAAAAATGCTTGTAGTTCACCGTGCTCGACCTTTTTCGGGAGATTTTTCATGCTTCTGTTGCGCCAAAATTCAGTGTGGAGTTTCAGTAATAAGGAAGCAAAATTATCACAATAAAGTTAGCACCCCGAACTGCTTTGAAACAATCGACCGACGAAAACAACACCATTCGATTCCATTGTTCGCCAACTGAGCTATCTTGCCAACACATAATCGATGCATGGATGCGGCATCAGAAATGAATCAGCATTGCAAATAAGTGCATCATTTAAACCCGATTTGGAGGAGACACTTTCGGACAGCTTCAGCCACAAAAAATGCTTCAATGCATTGTTCGGGGCGCTGTGGTTTAGATTTCGCAAACGTGCAGATAGGAAATTATAGTTGACATGGATGTGACAAACACGGCCAAAAATTTCCCGTCGAAGGTCGACGCGTTTGTGTTTTATTGTTTCCAATAATTAAAATACAATTGGACAGGTAGTTTTTCGATAACATGTTGACATGATTCATTTGTATCAATACTCTTTTGGCTTTTCCTAATCGTTCGTGATCGACTTTTCTTTCTTATGTCCGAGTCGCGAATCTTTGTTCTTACGAAGTGACGTAAGGATGACATTAACAACGAACCGCTCCAACAACCTTGTGTATGGATCTTGTTTATTCAAATAGTTAATATTCCGGTGTGAAAACTTGTCTTACAAGTTGGCGCGATTTTTGACGGTGGGAGTTGAACGAAACGCGCTGATATCTTTACAACACCAGCGATGACCAGTTTTGATGTCTGTATGCTAAATGGTATTATAGGTTGATTCAAACGATGGCGTGTAATTCTATTTTGAATGGGTCTTTCATGATAGTGCTCTAGGCAAGCTTACGGTTTATCAACAATAATCGATCTGTTGATTTTCATCATAATCATCGGCTTAATAAAAATGTTTCGAGGTTGTCGAAATTTAAAAAGGAACAACACTAAACAGACTCGCTAAAATAAAGAACAATTCAAATCAATAAAGAAGCCCAGTACCCTATTGAAATGTTTTCAAATAAATCCCTATCTCTGGCGACATCAAATAGCACTGCTTCCAGTAATGCAACATTTTTCCTCGGAACTCAACGTATCAACCATTGCTTGCAACCAGCATAAATTCCCTCGCGTCATCGAATTCCAGACCGATCACGACGACGATGATGATGGTGATCAGTTGAAAAATGACAACTCGGAGCAGCGCTTGAATGAACGGAATGAAGAAGATATTCGCTTTCCGATTGCAATTATGCTAAATCAGAACGGTACCCATCATCCGCTAGTGACCCTTCCATCTCGGTCACTGGCGCGCTCATTGTTCGGATGCTCTGGTGGTAGATTATATGATGCATGCACTCAATGAAATGATGTCGTTTTGAAAAAAAAATTATGGGGCAAACCAATCACTGCGGATGCCATTCATTGTACGAGCTCAATGTTACATTGACTGATGTGCTTTGAACCCATCCATGGCTGGATGATGTTCTATGTGCAGAATCCTAAATGAAGTTGGAAGAAATAAAAAATTGGATTTGAACTTCGAATGTAGCTATTTAAATCACAGGGGTGAACAACCTTGGACGTTTGCTGTGGAGTGCCGGATCTCAACTCAATTGTCTAGATACCATTCCTTATATTCCTCTTATTAGAAGCTCTTCCAGTTTTCTATCAATACTTTATTGCCTATATTCTGCTCAAAACACAACTAAAAATATTTTAGACTTGTACCCTATTCTTCTTTTCTCGTTTTCCATAAAAATAAAGGAGCCATGTCACGTTAAGCTGCCAAACATCAACAAATTTCTCACATAAATAATATCTTGTCGTTTTTGAACTTTTTCTAAAACATTTTTTAACTACAATATTTTTCCTTAATAATGTATTATAATTATGGGTCAATGATTTCATGAGTGACTATTAAAACATGAGGCCGAGCGTTGTCATGCAAAAAGATTACAATGATGATGATGATGATGGTCCCGCCACCTTCCCCTACAGAGGTTTGAGCAAGACGAGTTATCTAAAAGATAATTTATTTATTTTTTCTCAACATTGAAATCAGTTTAGCAAACACAAAAAAACGCACTGATTTTATTCACAGATATAAGTTCAAAAAAAATTGCAATGTCAAAGGACAAGCCAATACTCAGTCATGTCCGCCACAGAGCCGTTACGGTCCCGAGGAAGGCCTTGCAGCCAAGTGGTCCACCAGAGCACAAGTCCAACCGGCAGCCTTTTTTTGGATTGACTTTGAATATCCTCATTCAGAGAAATCGAGAAAATTTCCTTTACGAAAAATTCCTAGACCGGCACTTAAAAACCTTTCAATTCAATATCCTTTATATCTGCGGCACGCGCGCGACGCTCAAACTTTTGTAGACTAATTTAAATAAAAATAAAAATAGACCATCATCACCTAATTTCATTTCAACTAAATATAAAATAAACAAATAGCGTCCGTATGACAAAATGTTCTGAGTACGTATATCGTCAAAAATGTCAAACTTTACGATGGAACCGTCAGATGGACTCACATGACATCAGTGTTGCCAATTCCCGAAATATAAATAGTTACCCTCGTATCTATGGAAATCACTTCCTCTTTCAACTCGATCACACAAATATCGAGGCAGCAAATCGTTAACTACTTTAAAAATGAACACCATAGTTAAATAAATAATTATTTGCTTCACGGATAACCATTTTAGAGCGTCCAGCATCAAAGATGAGGAAGTGAATCTATAACATTTTAGAATCAACATTATTTTATTCTGCAAAAGCTGTAATCTCGATATTTGTGTATCATTGGCTAAAAATAATATGGAAGAGCAAAAGTCTAAATTTGTTGTCTATATTCAGCTGTATTTTGCTGAACATAGTTAAATCGTTTTTCAATCGGCATAAGATTCCATACTTCTTGGCAGTTTTCTTGATGGCATTGTCAATGTAAGTATTGAACTTGAATTTGTCATTAATAATCACGCCAAGATATTTAATGTCCAGAACGCGATCAATGGTCTCATCATCAATTACAATAGAGACGTTTTCATTAGAACGATTTCGCGAGATTACCATAAATTTAGTTTTATTTATATTCAACTTCAATTGCTTATACTTCAACCATCTACTTAAAGAATACAATCCTCCATTCAAATGTAAAACGACCTGATTCAAATCATTAGCTGCAATGAATAACACAGTATCATCTGCAAAAAAGTTAATATCACAAAATCGTAAAACTTGTCGCATGTCGCATGTCGTTGATGTACATAATAAATGAAAGGGGCCTTAATACACTTCCCTGAGGTACTCCAAGATTGTTCCCTACGGGACTGGAAATTGAACCATTAAAAATAGTCCGTTGAGTTCTGTCATACAAATAACTGTCAAACCATTTATATGCAGTACTCGTAATTCCAAAGCGCTTAATCGTATTCAACAAACAAGGGCCTAGAAATTGTCTCGAAAGCGCGTTTCAGATCCAAGAAAACAGCAATGATGGTATCTTTACATTCTAATTTCTCTTTCCATTTTGCTAACACCAAGTTCAATGCGTTTTCACAGGAAAGTCCTTCCCGATATCCCGATTGTTTTGGTATTAGCAAAGCGTTGAGATTTAAATATTGAAACAGCTACTTCTAAGATTTTCTCTAATGTGTGCAACATGTTGATGGGACCAAACTCTTCGGCTTTAATCGTTCCAGCAACCTTTTGAATAGGAACTATGAAAGATTCCTTCCACACCTGAGGCACATGCCCATTTAATAAAGACTTATTAATAAGGTCCAGCAAGAAGTGATCAATGACATGAAAGCATTCTTGAATAACTCTAGCATTGACATTATCCACTCCATCCGTTTTTCCTAAAGAAAAGCAAATAGTGCTAAGTACATTTAATGTAATTGGGAGAAAACTTTCAAATCTACAATTACTATCAACCGGCTGTTTTATTTCATCATCGACCAATTCAATGGACTGATTGATCAATGAAACACAATTGATGAAATAATTATTAAACTTAGGGTGACGCTCCCGTGGCCGAGTGGTTAGCGTCAAACCTAACATGCCGGGGGTTCGGGTTCGATTCCCGTTCTGGTCGGGGAAATTTTTCTTCAAAGAAATTTCCGCTGACTTGCACTGTGGTCACGCGTATTCTAGAGCTTGCCACTCAGAATGCATTCAAGGCGTGTTATTTGGCATAGAAATCTCAACTAAGTACTAATGAAAATGACGCAAGTAATACTACGTTGAGACGGCGGAGTTCCTCTAGGAACGTTAGTGCCATATAAGAAGAAGAAGAAGAAGGGTGACGCCAGAGTGAACGCGAAATGCGATGCGATGCGACACTACGTGATTTTTGACAAGCCGCGTGTTGTCGCGCGACCAAGCTCCGTTCTTTCAATTCTGGCAAAAAACTATTTCATATACCAGAGTAAACGCGATGCGATGCGACACGACAAGCGAATTTCAGCGCGACACAAAATCAACCTCGACATGCACAGCTTTTTCGCGCGGTGAACACGCGACAAGTGAATGTCAGTTTTATATTTTGTTTACATCATGGCGGAAGAAGATGTGTCTGTGGATGTGGAAGCACTAATCGGAGCTATATTTCAAAGAAGTGCACTTTGGAATCAGCAAACTCGACACTACAGGAACCGGGTTCTTGTTAGTAAATGTTGGGAAGAAGTTTCGGATGAATTAGGAATCACTGGTGAGTGAGACAAATGAAATTGTTTGAATATATATTGAAAGGATTTTTCGAATTTCAGAGTATGCTGCTAAAAAAAAATGGAAAAATTTACGGGATACTTTTGGTCGTGAACTGCGAAAGCTGCCGCAGTCGAGATGTAGGGATCCCGGTGATGACAGCATTTCCACTAACTGGCCATACTTCAGTAGTCTGCTATTTCTGAAGCAACAAATGAAATCCCGTTGAAAGAAACCTAGAAAGCACAGAAAAAGGGATTGTGAAATAATGCCGGAAAACTACGTGAAGAGAAAAGAGATTCAAAATCGAACATAAAGATTATTTATAAATATTTTCTTACCTCAATGTGATCAAAAGTTTTTCGCCAGGCTCAATTGGAGTTTTAATAAAGTTGGTCCACTTTTTCATGAGAACAACTTCAATATGTCGTACGTACGCTTTCGGACATTAAATATTCTTTGTCAGAATCCATTTCGAAACTTGAACACAAAATGAAAATAAAACCTCTTGTTTACATCTGTCGCGCATGTCTGTCGCATTTAATCGCGTCCAATCTAGCCACTATGTCGCTTTAACAATCCATCGCATCGCATCGCGTGTCGCGTTCACTCTGGCCTCTCCCTTAGATACTATAGCCTGTTCAGACCTTTTCAAGTGTGCCATGAAAAGCTATGGACCGCGGTTTACTATTACTAGGTTTCAATAAAGATTTCAAAATTTTCCATAACTATTTGCTGTTGTTTTGATGCTGATCAATCTTCCTCTGAATATATTCACAACGAATTTTCTTAATCAATTGTGAATATATATTGCGCGCGATCGTGTACATATTCCAATGATTTCCATCATTTGTTCTACGAAATTTGTTGTACCATTTGTCTCTCTCACGTTTAAGGCGCAGAAGATCCAAATTGTTTTAATTATCATTTCTTTTGGCATGCTGGGACCGTTTAAGCCAGCGCTAAACGATGCTACGAACACCCTCGAATGCTGGACGCTCGATGATTCGACGCATCGTGTAGTCGACTGACGAGCTATGAGCCTCCAATGTCGAGCGTCGAATATTCGCGTTGGAAGGTAATCCGTTCGTTGTGGATTACCTTCCAACGCGAGTGGCACGAGTCAAAGAATTTTTGTCATTCGTTGATTCGACACTCGATGACATTCGATACACCGCTACACGATTCTTCCGAATCTATCTTTGACAGATTGGTTTGTTTACAAGTTTTAGATGAAGGAACTATGAAATTGGTTCATAAAATTCTAAATATTCGGCAAAATATTGCAGTTTAATAATGTTGAGTTCAAGCATTTTTAATTTACAATCCGATATCAGTACAATTGCTACGGCAGCAATTTCAATACTCGCATCGTCATCCAGTTTCCTAACGTTTTTGATGGTAAATTAAAACAATAAACATTCGATCCAAATGCTCGCCGATTGTTTGGACCGATTGCATTGAATCGAACATTCCCTTCACCGTGTAGCAGCACATTCGTCACAACATTTGTCGATTCATCGAGTCAAATGTTTGAGTCCAACATTCGAGTGAAACGTTGGACGAATCGTGTAGCGCCCACATTAGACTTAGATTCTAGGCTCAAATGACTCATCGATGAGTATGATATTGCACAGAATATTTGTTTTGTTTACAATCGGTCCGAACCTTTTCGATTAACAGTGGGTCGTTACTATTTGAATCAAAACCGTTTCAATGAATCACAAAAGAATGATTTGCTTAAAACACAGAAACATTGTCAAGTATTACCTCGTGAACATTCACTAAACGAAGACAATGAAATTTCTTCTCTACTTTCAAACACAAAAATCTATTTTATTCTTTCCTTCGCTTCTCAGTGAAATTGCAGTGCAGAAGTCACGACCTGCGCACCGACGGGGAAAAAGTTAATCCGCCTATGGAAGAAACTAAATACGGCTAAATAACATCAACAATGTAGTCATACATTTGAACTAGCAACAAACATTTAGATATAACAAGAAAGAGCATTGAGAGAGTAGAAATGAAAATAACAAAACGCCATAAAGCCAAAGCCCACAAACAGAGCAAAACGAATATGAGCATTATGTCATTTATAGGCGACGAGTGTTCAACGAATGAGCGAATGTTGTTAGGACTCGGTATGCTCGAATAAGAACATTCTTTCGAGTGCGAGGAAAGAACTCAACAACAGTGCTCGGGAAGCAAACAACGGGTGGCATAAATAACAAAAAATACAACAGGGAGTAAATATGCAGCCAGCATGTAAAACCACTCCCCGCCACGGTGTGTGGCGTGTGTATGGACACCCTTGTGAGGCGAGGGTTCATTTGCACGGTTTCCGACTTGTGACCGACCGATCGACCGGTTCATTGACGGGGTTGGCGGATAAAAGGTCATTTACAGGTTATGTTTTGGAACATTCTCCTCGATGCTTTGAAAATACTGAACAGGTCGAACACAATTAGAAACCAAACACAAAAAGATGCGAAATGTGAAAAAAAATATGTCTAAATAACATTCCTTATCAAATCAAGCCAAAAAGTCAAATTCAGGGTGAATGAGCCAATATGTTCTGCTCACACAATTTGTCAGCGCGGTTTGTTAATGGTTTCCTGCTGCGACGGATAGAAATAGTGCCTTTCATTTTTTACGCACGTGTTTTTCTTTTCATAGTTGTTTTCACACCTGTACACCTCTATGAATAGCCGCGTGTGTTCGCCAGCCGCAGGCAGGTGTGTTGAAAATTTGAATTCATTGAAGATTGGACGGCATGATCATGAATGGTGGTTTCAACACGCATTAGACAGGAGCAGAGATATAAATGTGGCGTACGTTGAGCTCGAACATGTATATGTGGGCATATGGTTTAGATAAAATTTATAATTTATCACACCCAACAAGGGAATGGTTTAGATCATACCAAGGCGCGTAGAAGTATATCCTAAGGTGGGCCAACTTGCTAAAACCACTCTTCAGCCATCTTGGAAGTCTACTGTGTTTTGTTTGTAAACAAAACACAATACGCTAGTGCCGAAGCTCGTTCCTGATCAGTCTGTCTCTTTCACGCTTCTAGCAAATAATTCCCCTTCTGCTTTCTTCCGTACTGTTTTCATATACCGCTCCCCTAACCAACTTAGTGACGAAACGGCCTCACCTAGTACCATAGACCCGTCTTGGATCATACCTCTGTTATGTGAGGGGCTTAGAATGAAAGGGGTGTAAGTGATTTGATCGATTTCTCTACATCGACTCTCTCTTTTGGTCATAACTTAGCTGCAAATACATTCCCAGCTGTATTTGACAATGTGGAAGATAGATCAGAACCTCAACGGATTATATTGCAAACTTAATTTGGAAGATTTTTGCAGTTGATTCATTAACTAAAGAAAAAGTTGATGAAGAGAAATCGATCAAGTCACTTACACCCCTTGCATTCTAAGTCCCTGATGTAATATGTTTCATGGTGAGCGAACGTATCAAATTGGTTTGCACATCGATTTTGAAGCAATGGAGAATAAAGGACTTCTGTGAGTAGAAGAACAAAAATGTAAAATTTTAACAGTCAATGTTACAGTACATATCAATAACTTCCCATACCTCAATAATGCGATAGCTGCCACAGGCTTCTTGTACAGACCGAACGTCATCGTTGCAAGAAAACGGAAGAAATACTAATTCATATCATAATAGGCTGCGAGTAAAACAAGCCAATTTCCTTAGTTTCACAGTTGCATCTTGACGAAGTGGCAACGCATTCGTGATTTGATGTTTAGACCGAGAAAAGAAAGAACGAATGTCCGCGTCGTCCGAGGTCAGCTCGGATTCCGAGGGTTATCGCTTCCATAAAAAAAAGAATCAGGCGAATTCAGTGCGTCCAATGAATTCCCTGTGGAACTTTTGCCGTCTCAATGTAGAGAATTTTTGACACTGGGAGTCTGAGGTATCACTTAATTCTAGAAAATGTCGTTGCCCAAAAACATTTGAGAATCCTTGGCTTAGATTAAGGTTCTGGTCATTTTCAACTCGAGACGGGATCACCCGGCACATCGGAGCTCCGTAATTACGTCTTACTGTAGGGTTCTCCAATTATAAGAGGAGGATGATTCAACAGTCTTTCTGACAATCAAGATGATGTGTTCCTAGTATAAACACATTGCACTCGAGAGTTGACTTTCACTCATCACTCAGTTTAATGCGGAAATTTCTGATCGGTTTGCTTCTTCACACTGTTTAAGAAAACCCAATTTGGGTCAGAAATTTGTTCAGTAAACTCCTATTTGTTCTATGTAGAACCACTAAACAGTGGAGAAGAGAAGTCGGTTTACCAACTGACTGGAGATTTTCACTAGCTACGTGATCTATCTTCGACTACAACATACTTTTCAGAAAGATTCGCTAGAATGGAAAGAAGCTATGAAGGGTTGCACAGTCTATTCTTGAAGAAATAAGCCTTGCCCAAAACATCAAACAACATGATTGTGATTTTCGCCCCGACAAGGGTAATGGGTAATGCAAATGTTTGGCAACGTCTCCAGTTGCTGGTTCACTACGCGCACCGACCTGTATTATAGTTACGAGTTCGGGTAGTAGTAATAGGAATAATAGCAATAGAAGTAATAGTAATAGAAGTAATGGCGAGTTCTGCGATTGAACGTTCGCTTAGTAAGAAAGTAACTTAGTAAGAAAACATTAATGTTCGAAAGAATTCATATCAAAACATTAATTTTTGGCGGGACGAAGCTCGACAGGTTAGTTAGTATTGAATAAAATTTCATACCTCATATTTCGAACTATTTTTTATTCCTTTTTTAAGCTGTATTATAGAGACTTACAGTCTTTCTGGCTGGTTCACCATTCGTATTTGGAGTGAAAATTGAACAGGTGACCTTTAGCGTGAGAGGTATGAATGTTAACTACTACGCCAGATCCATTCCTCCATTTCGAGCCTTGTGTTTTTAAATCTTATAATATTCATTCTGTTTCTTGTATAACAATGTGATGCGTGAAATTCAATCCTCCTTGATATTTTTAACTTAAAAATAATAGCAGAAAAAAATATATACATATTGCGATATTGCTATACAGTCTTCGATTTCATTTCACTGTATATAATCAAGTCAAAAGATAAAAAAATGTTTTTTTTAAACAAATATTTTTCGTTTTTTGATTATAAAAGAAGAATTTAATTTTTGATTCATCCCCTTTCTCATATAAAAAAATCCTATTTATTTCGGAATGTGATAGAAGATCATATTTGATCATAAAAATCTTTCTACACACATGTTCGAATTCCAACAATGACAGAGTTATTGAACTTTTTTTCTGCTTCGGGCTCTGTTTACCTGAAACTGGCTCTAATTCCAAAATTACGCTACGTAGGATAATTCTGTACCTTCCATTTGAAAGATAAGAAAATTTTATCTTTTTTATTCCTAATGTTTTTTATACATATTCCTAACGAATTTAGAATGGAGACATGTATTTGCATTTGGGGCAGCATTATTGATGATGGAACATGTATTTGATCAATATTTATCGCAATAAGTATAAAAGTTATATTAAACATTTCTTCTTAAAAAGCAATGATATCATAAGTAAATCATGCATGAGCATTATTATGAATGTTTCAACTGTAATTGTACTGTATATGTATTTTATCGTATTATTTATTGATCTTTTCAATTCACAGTTCTAATAAGCACAATAAACAAAAAACGTTGCTTCCGGATTACATGAAAGCAAATGCGGAAGTCTACGAACACATTTGTACACAAAACACCTGCGATGACATTCAAATCAAAGCATTAACATTTCGAAGGTTAGCCCACCCGACCTGTGCGACTATAACGCCCAAACGGATCCTCCTTGGAGCGTGGGATTATTTGATTGAAACATAAATATTTGGACAAACATCTCGCCGCGATTTGGGCCGCCGTTTGAATTCGACCCACAGAACTCCAGCCCCAGGGAAACGCATTTCATCTCGAAAGAATCTTCCAATGCAAGATAAACAAGACCACTGTTTGTGGTCTTCGTGTGTTGAATCCACAAAGAAATGTTGCAGCCACCACGGATGTGTAGCCAGGAGGAGAAATACACACAGTTTTTCACATGAACTCTGCATTTCCGGTTCTTATGAATGGGACGATTTGTTTGCACAAACACGCTATCGTGGATCAGCTTAATGAGATGAAATGTTTTCATATACTTATTTGGCGGTTTGGATGATTGTCGAGTTCGTGAGTTCGTGACAGCGGAAGTTTGGTTAAATGGATTTTTTTTTTACCAGAGATTGGAACGAAGGAGAATTAATTTCATTAACTCACAAAAAGTTGAATTTATCAAACTCACTTTCATTGATTTCAAGGTACATCGCGCGCCCCTTTCCTCAACCAATCACTGATTGCATCCAATGGTCTGAGTAAAGAAGCTGAGATCGATTGGAACCAATCCGAAACGCCAACAGTTTTCTACCATTCGAAGGCATCGGGATTTATTCACGTTCGCACGTCCAACAGTTGCATGCTCATAATCTATAATATTACCATTATTATTGCTAACTGTGTGAGCGGACTCATTGCGGAGCCCATCCATCGCGGCGTCTCGCGACGTGAGTGAATCTGAATTATTAACGACCGAGCCGACCCGACGAGGGCCCAGAGTGCGCCATGCATTTCAGCAATTTATTACATCCGTCAACAAATTTGAATTGAATTGAGTCCTAAAGTGGGAATTACGTGTGCTCTGTCGGCTCCAGTGGCAATCATTCCGCCACAGCGCTGGAAGAGAGTTCAGATTAATTCGAGTGGGTTGTGTTTATTAACGGTATAATTTTTTATGTAAACAACTAGCAGGCAGCTATTAAATCATAGGGTAATAATAGAACAATGTTCGTTATGATTGTGTCGATTAGACAAAAAAACGCTGGAACCATTGACGGATCATTGATAGCTCTGACTAATCTCAAACGAAGAAACTAAGCAATTTCACGAAGCAATTTCTGATAAGTGTCAAGGTTAATGGAACGAAACGTAACCAAGAAAATTCCTACAATCATTCAAAGTTGTAAATAAAAGGAATGCCAATAAAGTTGTTTTATATTAGTCAGCGAATCGACAAGATTTTAAATGAGCTTGAGGAGAATGCCACTCAACTGAGCTCATCTCTACCTTCGAACTATGCGCGAAAAGTGGATGCACAAAAAGTTGTAATAGTGACCAGTGATGCCAATCTTCCTGGTTTTTCAGCATTTCACAGACTTTTGCACGCTTCCTGATATTCTGACAAACTCTCAATGTTGCTCGATTTTTCTGAAATGATTCTAATTTTTCCAGATTATTGATTATTATAAGATTAGCACACTCAAAGGGAGCTCCCAATCGTTATACAATCTGTCAAATATATACCGGGAATTTGTAATTTTGAATCTACCCGTTGACTTTTTTTTTATTTTGAAGTTGGTACTGCTTTTAATGGTTTTAATGTCAACTTTGAACCAGTTATTTCCTGATGAACCCACGATGGATTAAGCAATTAATTTGTACACATCCTAACAATATTTTGCAATATAGAAATTTATAAGTTTTTAAATATTTAGTTTTTCAAAGTATCGTTGAACACAACACAGTCTAGAAAATCGATTTAGCCGACCAGATTTGGGATTCTGATAATCCTAAAATTGAAGACGTCGAAGACTCCCTTTGGGACAGACTGTATGAAGCAGAAACTAAAATCCCTTGTTGGGCGTTGTAGCACAACGTCTAATTTGTGGTTGTTGATAAGCTGACTAATGTTCTAAAGCGCTTGATCTCAAAAGTTGTGCTAATGATTAGACTAGGCCGAACAAAGGCTGCTTTTTCGTTAGAAGTGTTTTCACAGGAAGTCAGCACGAGAAGCTAATAAAAAAGTTGATGGGTCAGGGCCTAGGGGCACGAACGGGATCTTGACATAGGACTATGATTGTGTGTAGTAATTGCGTAGTAATTGAATTGAGGTTTTTCATTGTTCAAAATCTGTATTTTCCTCTCTCTTTTTGATACATCAAATAGAAGCACAGAAACAATCCGTTTCCTGCATGAACTTGTATCCTTTAAATCCTGGACCACAATTACATAAATTGTTATTAGTAAGACCTACGCGATAAAAAGGTGAATTGAGCACGAATTGATTGGGCAACATACAATACAATAACTGATAAATGCCTATTATCGGTAAATGGAGAATAATTCATTCTACGTATCAACTCACATTGTGAGCTAACGCCCGAATTTAGGCAAAAAGATTGCTCGATGCTTCGAGAAGGAAAGCGAGTGATTAGTGCAATCAAAAAAAAACATACCCATTTTAATCGTCAAATTTTTAACTTTCTTTGCTATATTGACTGTTCGTGTTTTAAGAAAAAAGCAGGATAAATTTCCTGCCTAATGGTATATAGGACAACATATGTCGCAATAACGATTTCGAGTAATATGCATTTGAAAATTCTTAATGAATCGTTACATTTTTCGTGGAGTGACCCCCCTATATAGAAATCAAAGGCCTATGTCAACAAATTGGACTTTTGAATCATGATTGATGAATCTATTTACTGACTTGGGAACCATAAAAACATTAGTTCTTGTATTCTCGTATTCTTGTTGAAAAGAAGAACAAACATACCCTGATAGCTGTGTAAACTTCCATTACATTTAGATGAAACATTGTATTTTTACTACAGTGTATATACTTGCTGGCATTATATGAATACCCTCAACTTCATCGAATCAATAATAACTATACCTATTAATGATAACAAAGCTATGATTTAGCTTATAAATTGAACTTAAGAATAATATCGATTTTAACAGAGATTTTCTATGGAAAAAACCAAGATGAAAGATTTGTTAGACCAAAAACACAGATTTTATTATGGCAACCCTGCTCCGGAGATCGTTTGTCATGTTTTGGTTGATGTTCTGGACAATAATAATAACTATACATATTAATGATAACAAAGCTATGATTTTGCTTACAAATTGAACTCAAGAATAATATCGATTTTAACACAGATTTTCTGTGAAAAAAACTAAGATGAAAGATTTGTTGGACCAAAAACACAGATTTTATCATGGTAACCCTGCTCCGGAGATCGTTTGTCATATTTTGGTTGATGTTTTGGACATGAGAAAAATCGTAGCACGACTAGTGTCGAAAAAACCAATTTTCTTTGGAAATTCCATCGCAATCATGTGACTGAAACATGCTTGAACGATCAAATTCGAATCCTACGTTCATTCAACGCATAATTACTGGCGACGAGACATGGGGTTGCTTTTTCCTATTTCCGGAACTCAAACTACCGCTTCGTGGGATCCGTTTTGACAGCATTTATCACAGAGAAATGGATTCGCTGCGTGAACTGAAGGCAATTCTTGAATACAGCTATAAAAAGTGAATCGGTGATTGGATTGTTCGTTGGAAAAAGTGTATTGCTTCAGAAGCGGCCTATTTTAAAGGAGATAATAGAAACTTAGATGATGAATAAATCATTTACTTTAAAAATACAAATTCCCAGTATATGCTTGACAGAATGTATTTTGAACGAAAATATTGACTGATGTTTTTTTTTTAAAAATACGACGTATTTAATTTACTTAACTCTTACTTACTTACTTACTTACTGTTACTCAACAATTTTTTATATACATTTCCTGGTATTTCCACAAAAAACATCAAAAACTTCATCATTATTAATCAAAAACATTACACCCATGTTATTTATACGCGTTTTTTTTTACTCTGTTTTTTAATTAAAGCGGTTTTTTTTGGCGCGAATTTTCCAATTGACGCGGTTTTCTTTACGAGGTATTATAAGGTATATTAACATGGGTGTACCTGATAATGAAATATTATCATATACAAGTTTTTTAAATAATTTCCTAAATTTGCGAAAAAACTTGGTTCTCTTAACATGGAATACATATTCGATACGAAAAAGTAAATTTTCAATCATAATTTTTATTTCAAAAGTGTATTTATTCCATTGAAAATTTCATTATTATTTTCGTTTCGCAATGGCGGAACATAAAGCTCAATGTCATCAACGTGAATTAAATGAATGAACAACATAACGTTGCGTTGAAGTAAGATAACCATGTCTTACTTCAAGGATGACAGTTTCATTGATATTTGGCAGATTTTATATGTATATGTATAAGTGAATATGATTTAGAAAACGTACAATATATATCATTTTTCATACGTATTCGAATACACATATTCAAAATTTTAATTCCGAACAATTGAAAAAAGTCTGACGTCTGGTCATAATCTTTCACAATTGATTCCGTAACTGATTTCATTCATTATTCTTGAACCTTCAACATAACACGTTGCATTAAAAATTTCATTAACTGCGATACAATCACGATCGGAGTGATTTTGTCGTAATTGTCGTAATTATAATGTCACAAATCACAATACTAATTACATATACTTGTGAAAATATAACACCGAGAAATAGACAAGCGGAAGTTTTATCAAGTAATAAAAGTAATGAAACAGAGATTATGAATATACTGGGAACGGAAACAATGAAAGGAATATTAATCACTAAGAATTTTGTGGAACTAAATAAAGAAAATACAGGTTTCGTTTTTTTTTCGAGGCAAATAACATCCAAATAAATCAAATCCATGTATAATATTTTTAAAAATAAGAATGCATCTCTTTTAAATTAAATGTATTTGTCATAAAAAGTACATTGAAGAACATATATGAAGTTTGATTGAGATTTGACTGACAGTTGACCATAACAAAACCTCTAATGGATTTCATTCCCATCTGCGTTTCAATTCATAAACGCAACGAAAATGCCGTTTAGTAGCGAATGGTGACAGTTGATGAAAATGTATCATATACAACTATATTAAGTGGTTAAAAAACGGTCTGCAATCCAAAACAAGCTTCCAGAATTAATCAATTTTATAGGCGTCGCGTTCCATCAGGACAACACCAAACTTTATGTTTAATGATAACACGACAAATTATTTTGGAGCCTGGCTGAGAGATGCTGTCCCACCAGATAAACTATCCGGATATTGCACATTCAGATTATCACAATTTCCGATCCCTGCAAAGTTTTCTCAAGAACAAGAACTGTGAATCTATGAACAGCATAAAAATTACCTTGAACAGTTTTCGACGAGAAAGCAAAACTATTCTGGGAGTATAGAATTTTAAAGTTGTGTGAAAAATAGCGAAAGGTTGTGGAACAAAACTGTGCATACAGAAATGAATAGTGAGAATGATTTTTATGTTTTTCTAAAAATTGGTACGAACTTTCCGGATAACCGGATAATATGAGCTACCCTTACAAACCTTACAGATGATTTTTATTCCAAAGTCTTCCTGATTTCAGAAAATTATAGTTGGCAACGCTGATCGTGACCAGCAAACGACGACCACAGCAATGTTGGATTTTAATGAATGCGTAGCAACGATCATTTTGTCAAATTTTAGAAAAACTTCAATTAGCGATTGAAGATTTTTTTTTCGGGATAAGAAAGTTGTTGGCTTATTTCGTCATTATCGGAACGGTGAAATGATGTTTGCGTAGAATAACATGTCGAAAAAGCCACCATTTGTTGGCACCAAAAAATAATAAAAATGATAACACATCTACCGTATTCGCACGACATGATCCTATGTGATTTTTCTCCTTTTTCGGAATTATAGAGAACAGATTTCTATGGTTTTTAACATTGTTAGGGCTTGCAAATATTGAAGAAATAACGATGGAAATTACAGAAGTGATTTAAGGTTTGATAAAGCAGTGTCTTAAGTGCACTCCGGGGAGAACATAATAAACATTGACGAACATCGAACAAACATTCAAATTACTATTTGATCAATTTGTACACTTTGGAAACTCCTCGCACATGTGAGTCACTGTGCCAATGTACCATCCATTGGCGAAATTTGTTTTGTTCATCAAACCAGAGACTTTCACCCCACATGACATGAAACATCGTAAAGCACACGAAACGTGGTTCTGCTGCCCCTTTCGTAGAAGAAAGTAATTATAACTGTTCACCAACATTAACCCATTGAAGACAGGAATTTGGGACCCATCGAAAGGCCAAATTCATAATTTGGTACGTGTCACAATGACAGCCAATAAATCGTACGTGAACAGTACGTTCAATAAGACGAAAAGCAATTCATTCATCCATTTATACAGATTTGGGCAGCTGGCCAGCTTCAAATACGTATGCTTCAATGCATTATCATATATCATATACATGCAAACATTTGAAAAACAGAACATATTTTGCTAATGTGCGGCTTTTGTTTGACGTTTGATTGACGTGGCGAAAAACGTAAAGTAAAAAAATAATTAAACCATAACACTGAGTGATCCACACAAGGAAATTGCTCGCCATAATTTTGTTTACCAAATTACAAGCTATCGTGCGATTTGCAATCCAGTCCATTAAAAGTTAAGTTTTTGAAACAAACGAAATTTCCGGAAGGCGTTCAAATCAACACCGAATGCTTACCCCATTACCTCATCATCGTGGCGCGCTTGAAGGATTGCTCACTTCTATGTAAAACCCGTAACGCGGCGTCATTCCAATTCCGAAAACAATGCTGCCCCTTTTGTTTAGCAGAGAAAACATACAAATTTTGGAACCAGCGGGGGTTCCTTATGCGCCATGGGTGAACTCATCGCGTCACCACATTAATCAGCCACTGGCACAGTCCCCGGTCCGGAGAAGTCCCCTGTCGTGTACGGCGGACTCCCCCTATTTGGATTGACCACAAATTGAATGAACAACTGAATAATGCTACACAATGTTCGGTCGTTGTTCGATTAATATACTTTCTAGTTTTGTTGATGGCCAACGTCCTCTGGGAAAAGGGTGTGACAGTGTGTAATTTGCTTCGCTGCCCTCTCGAGTGCGCGTAACGCATAAGCGATCGCTGCGATCATTACGCGGCCCGTTGAACTCTTCATTTGATGAAAGGGTACCCAATAAGTTATGGTTCATGCACCCGAATCCAATCATATTAGATTTGTAGCGATTGTTAGATTACTTTATGCAGATTAAAATAAAAGTTTTTACTCCGAGAATATGCAAATATTTTATTTATTACTAGAACTTCTTTTGGGCGAAAATCACCGAAATCATTTGACATGGGATTTCACAATGTTTATTTCCTCACAATTCTCTATATGAAATCCGATGGTATGTCGATTGTTTGCGTTGGAACGAATATCACTACCGATAATCATGCGCTCCAACATTTAATCAAACACCTAATAATCTGATCAAAAAAATTGCAGAAGAATATTGACGTCGTTCATTTCTGTACTTTTCATAACATTACATTTCAGTTCCTATTTTGCCGTTAAGTTTGCCGTGTTAAACGACAAAATTTGTCGCCTTAAATCAGAGACGTTCATTGCTATCGATTGGCCGATAAACATTTCATACTGATCGAAACTCAGCTTTAGAGATATTTGAAATTATTAAAATAACAAAAAAATAATCCACTAAGCTGATAAGACATTACGCGAGAACCGTAGCTATTCGTTACATAAGCTGCAGCTGGATGGCCCCTCAAATACTCGGTCTTTTTTAAGGCAAGAGGCAAATCAGCCAATAAAGTTTAAAGCCTCTATAATTCAACAATCTCAGATTAGTTCTCAAGATACTCAACCAACAGAACCACTCACACATGCCAGCATGCCAGAATCCAGGAAGTTTCACCGTGACCGATGGCTTCCGCCACCAGAGGAATGAAAAGCTTCAGTGCTACACTAACCACCACCAAGCTATGGGACATCCAGCTCCAGGACATCAAACCCACCATGAACGTGATCTTTCCGTGTGTTACCTAATAAAACCTTCATTACGAATCCATTTTTCCTCATTCCTTACAGTTATGTTTAGTTCAATGAGATCACGCTAAAGTGGTGCGAAATTCACTCCCCACTTCCCAGGATTTTAAAAATCAGTACAGTGCTTGTTACTAACTCTCATACCCCTTCTCCCCTTCACGTATGACATGATTTGTCCACCTCACATTGTACATTCTAAAGATAGGAACTAAATGAACAGCCAAGTACTATCTGAATATATTCATACCATTGCGAAAACAATGTTAACTAATCATATCATTCTATCCAAGGGAAAAGAAAATATTCATTCATCCATTTGTTAAGAATTGATTTAGATGTAACTTCATACAAATGATAACTAAGCCAATGGTTGTCCTACGTCAACCTTGCGGTAATATCGCAGATATAACCAACTCATAGAGTTATCTCAGGGTTTCATTTAATACTGGGTCTAGCCTGAATTCGAACGTTCCAATCGACGTTTCTGGTCTCAAAATGATCTGCAGCATTATATCAATCATATTGAAGATGCAAGAAACTAATTGGGGGGAGGGGGGGTCTTTAGAATGAAAGGGGCGTAAGTGACTTGATCGATTTCCCTTCATCAACTTTTTCTTTCAGGAATAACTTAGCGCACAAAAACGTTACAATTTGATTTTGCTATAGAAAACGATAGTTGAGGTTGTCACCTATTGTCCACATTGTTAAAAAAGCTGGGAATGTGTTTGCAGTTAAGTTACGATCAAAAGAGAAAGTCGATAAAAAGAAATCGATCAAGTCACTTACACCCCTTTTATTCTGGGTCCCTCAGCTTGAGTAAACTCAACAAATAATAATAACTTGGTTGAAAATTTTAACTTACAACCAGTCACGTAATTGATTGACACACTGTGCAAATGAAAAGTAGCACATAATTACACTTAGAAAAATCCTTGGTAGAAAGCTTCCAAATAACTTTGATAATGCAAACCTTAGTAGAATGAACAATTTTTTCGTACATATTGTCAATAATCCTACATCCCTATCAGAGGTTAGTATATTTTACTCGATAACATCAGTAACCTTGAATGTTGTCATATCTGAAAACGGGTAAGAAAAGCGCGTATTACCCATTTTTATTGTTGCTATAAGGCAATATGTACCGATGTAAAATTAGAATATAATTCTAATACGTGCATTTTCACCGGGAAAATGTAGCCGATATTGGGCTTACGAATCATGGTTCTGCCTGACATATATGTTTATTAGTACGGTCGAAAATGGCTATAGATTGGTAATATTTACCAAATAATTCGTTATATTTACTAATTATTTCTCTCAGTGTAAAACGCCTACACTTAGAAACATATTTACTCATTATAACTAAGGCCGAAGTGACACTGGATCGGAGTACGCACGAAAACTTGATTGTGCGATAACTGACAAAGAGAAACAACCTTTTTTTTCGATAGGGTAGCCGTGATCGTTACGGAGCAAAATTACATTTTTATTCCTGAATAAATTCACGCGCCCCTAGCTTCGATTCTGAGACCAAAAGAGGTGTGTTTCCTGAGCCAAGATGATAAAGCACATGTTGTGGTAGGCAGTAAGCAGGCACCGCTTAATGCATCTCGAATATTGCGTTAATCTACCGAATCATGATTTTGTCATGGCTGGAAAACATAAGCTTATTCCGTCTGTTATCGAAGGATGCAAAATAAAGACACCTCGATCTTGCTGAAGTTGTTCTATGCAGTGTTCCAATACACGTTGCAGTTTGTTCAGGAAGGCACTGTTCTTCGAACGCATTTCCTCATGGGATCGATTTTCAAAGTATGTGGGAGCTGCCTGAATTCGAGATTATTCTGTACCGAAGGATAATCAAGCCAGTAACCATAATTAATGTGGATGGAGGACCAGACGAGAACCCTCGTTTTAAAAAGGTCATAGATATTTTCGATCTATTATTTTAATCAATTAAATTTTGATGCAATATTAGTTGCTACAAATTCTCCAGCACGCAGTGCATTCAACTGAGTTGGAGTGTCTCTCTTTTCCGGCAGGTTAAATACTTCCTCGTGATCATGAGGGGTTTCACTTGGATAAAAACTCGGAACAAGGGACCCGGAATTGGAAATAAAACATTTTTAGTATGCAGGGGAATCCTTAGCTGATTTGTGGAATAACCTAGCGATCGATGGCTATCCCGTCAAAGCAGAATATAGGGGAAGGATGGTAAAGACGGATACCTTAAGTAAACGTTGATTTTTTCGTGAAAAAATATATAGCTATCTAACCACAATTTGATAGTCTAGGTCTCTTTTTGTAATAAAATTTGTCTTTGAAGCAGAAATTTTGCAAAATGATGTGTCCGACTTTTAAAAAAAAAATAAGATTGAGTCGGGAAAGACGGACACTTGGCGGGAAAGACGGACAGCTGGGGTGGGAAAGATTAGTGGTCATCTTCAGAAAATTCAAGTTTATGTACTTGATAAGTTTTGGTGTTGAAGACCATAGGCCTTAAAAATAATCGAACAAAAAGGCTAGACTAAAATCACCTAAAAGGCTTGCAATTTGTATCATTTTTCCATGTCCAAAATAGCTTCCGACATTTGGAATGACAAATTTATTACTCGATAACAATGAGAACCTTATCTGCTGCAGACGAAAATTTACATCGAGCTGCTCTCTATGGATTATTTTATTAATAAATTATTATTTTATTATTATTTTATTAATAATAATTTTTTTTTAGATTATTTTATTAATAAATTTAACAGAAAACCAGCTAAGTGTACACAGTTAGTGTCACAGATATTGACACACTGTATTGCAAGTTTGTATATCATTGAAATTTAAAATAAAAATGTAATTTATTAATAATACAGGGGTGTCCGTCTTTCCCGACTTTCTCTTATTAAGTCCGCAAAATCCCAAATTGACGAAGCGGAATTAGTACAATATCAAGTCGAGTTGTTTACTCTTCATGTAAAGACATCCCAAGACCTTTTGCAGGTAGTGAAATGTAACGGCAGGAGCATTGAACGAAGGAGTAGTTATTTTTGTGTAAATCAACATCAATTTCTACCAGTTCTTCTCAGCTAAACGCCAGATGGTTTGAAAGCACCAATCCCAACAGATGTGAGCATTAATTTTCCATCTCTGTTTGTTCGAAATTCTATGAACTTGTCAAAAGTTCTTCCGAAGTCACTACTCGCATATAAAGAACTTCCGTCTAAACATTTGATTCCGACCTAGGCAGATATCTGATTTTTTTACGTTGATATTCTCATTACTTAAGAAAAAACAATTTTTCAAACGACTTTCACTTTGTGTACAGATTAGCGTTACGTAACATGAGGGGGAGGGGGGTTCGTCTTGCGTTACTTCTTGTTACATAGGGGAGGAGGGGGTCCAAAAACCTCATTTTTAGCGTTACGTAATTTGTGCACAACGCCAAAGGGATCCGTGAATTGCCAGAAAGATGATAAAAAGTTGTGACTAGCGATGGGCAATACTTTGAATATTAAATTTGTAACCATTTTTGCAGAATAAAGCATTAATTCTCGAAAAAAAAACGAAGAAACTTACCGGTACTCGGTATTAAGTAAAAAAAGTTGATAGATCTGAGCCTAGGGGCACGAACGAAATCTTGACATAGGACTGTGATTGTGTGTAGTGATTGCATTTTAATTAAGTTTTTCCATTGTTTAAAATCTGTAATTTTTTCTCCTTTGTATGAACTTGTATCGTTGAACGGGTTGATGAAATAACGTGATAGAATTCGAAACCATATTCTGTTCAAAAATGTACACAAAAATACCATTAGAGCCTTCACTGCCCTTTTTTCTGTTTATTCAATTATGCAGAAGAAGACAAAGAATCATCATTTATCATTTTTAAACACAAGTCTAAATAGTTAAGATCTACATAAATATAAGCCTAAGGCCTAGGTGACATTGGTTCGGAGTACGCACGAAAATTTGATTGTACGATAACTGACAAAGAGAATCAAAGAATTTTGTTCGATAGAAGCTAACGAATTCGAACGAAGCAAATGGGAAGCACTGTAACCACACCAATACAATTATATGTACAGGCAAACCTTTTTTTGTGCGGGGGATAGGGACCGCATAAAAAAAATCGTGCAAAACTTCACCAGTAGCATTAAAAAACCGTGTTCGGTACACATTTTGAAAAAACTTTTTTGTGCGGTAGATAGGGACCGCATTAAAAAAGTTTCCCCCAAGAAAATAACTCAAATCCATGCCCTTCACCGTACAATTTCCTTTTGTTTCCCTGCTCTGCGGTGGGGCAGTTTGTCTCTTCGGTTTCGCGTGGCTGTTTTGTGCTTTTAGTTGCATGCCGAAATGTGATGCTGTTACATATCATGTCATGCAAAAACAAAAGCATTTGATGGGAGGAGGGGAATGATTTCAGAGGTGGATAATTGAGATGCAAATATGCTTTTTTCGCACTGAAACGATATAAACCATCAAAAAAAACTAGATGGACGATAACTTCGTCAAATATGCTTCTTTTCATATGCCGCACAAAAAAATCGCACAATAAAAATTCGCACAAAAAAAACCGCACAAAAACAGGTTTTACTGTAGTTGATTACTTCTCACGATTGCATGCGTTTCGTGCAGTCACATTTTCGTAAGAAGCAGCAGGCAGTGTCACCGGCCTAAGTCAAATAAATCTATAACTACAGAAATATATTATAGATAGAAATAGCATTTTTTCTTTCGTCGACACGTTGTCCTGTACATTGTTTGTAGGGGGTTGTAATAACTTTATACCAATTTGATGTATATTGAGTATTCTATGGCCATGAGAGCTCTCTTGAGAAGTTCGTGTAGCTGATGTAGTGAATTGATCTCATTGAGTGCTACATTCTGCTTATGTATAGGAAAGGGGAAGAAGATTGGGCATGTGCATTCGAGGATGTGAAGCGGGCTTCTAAGGAAGACATATATGGGGAACATAATATTAAGATCGTGACTACTCGAGCTATCATTTTCTGATATGCGTGAGTATACCTTTCGGTCTTCTAAATCAGCAGCCAGTTATATTCATTAATTGCATTTTTTTACATAATCAAACAACATGCTCGATATTATGACATCCTGGACAACCATTACAAAAATTGTTAGTAGCAAGACTTACACGATAGAAACGTGAATTGTGCACGAATTGTTTGGCAACATACAATACAATAACTGATAAATGTCTATTATCGGTAAATAGAGACTACTTCATTACACGCATCCACTCACAATGTGAGCAAACGTCCGAATTTAGGCAAAAAGATTGATCGTTGCGTTGGAGACCAAAGCGAGTGGTCGAACGAAAACATACCCATTTTAATCGTCAAATTGCAAAATAAAATGCTGGATAAATTTCCTGTCTAATGGTATAAAACACAACATATGTCGCAATAACGATTCTGAGTAATATGCTTTTGAAAACTCTTAATGAATCGTTACATTTTTCGTAGAGTGACCCCCCTATATAGAAATCAAAGACATAGACCTATGTCAATATGTAACAACAATAAAGGTATTTTCGACAATGTTACTGCCGGTTTGACATTTGTTTACCATTGTTATCGCGTAATATGTACGAATAATTCGTCCGGAAAAAAACGACTACTTTTTGGTAGTATTTACCAAAAAATCTTCTTAAATACCATTTTTTCCGAGAACATATATTTTTAGATAGAACAGCTTCTGTCTCGCGCTGTCAGGCAATATTTTGAATATTTATTTTTTTGGAATAGTACCTCTACTTGAAGATAATTTTGATCAATAATTTTAATATAATGCTTCCATTATCGATGGATATTTACAGATAGTAACCGGAACGCAAAACAAAGAATTGTATTTAAAGGATATTAAAACAATGTTAGTAATCGAATCTGAGCCTTATCGTTTCGCAACCTGAAGTGTGACTCGCCCAAATAGTTCCAATTCCTGTCAATTCCAGTGCCTTGATTTCAATAGCACATCACACTCCCCAATCACTTTGCTTTCCCATATTTTGTAAATGCCTCAAAAAGGAACAGATCGATTGAATTGTCGTAGGTCAGAAAATAGGTCAAGATGTGATTGTTTGAGGGAATGGAATATAGGTTATCGCGAAGCTATCAGCTGTAATGACTGCTGCACAAACGTGCGAGTTCTGAACAGAACAATTATTTTGAATATGTACAGTAAGTAACATATAACTCGACATCTAGCTAATTGTACAGACCTGTAATGCGATACTTTTAACCCTTTGCCGTACGATTTAATTTCCAACAACAGGGCCCAAGCCCGAGCACAGTGAGTCGACCACCGATACTCTGCTGAGTGTGTGTATCTTACTTACGATCGTAGCAGTCCCGCATCATCGATAGACGACGAGTGAGGTTCGATGTAGTAGGGGAAGTGGGGACATAGTGGTCACCCTAAGGAATATGTCCATTTTCAGCGCCCACATACCGATTTAAATCCCGTTTTTCGAAGAATATTATAGTTCAACTCATTGTTCTTCGAGATAGCAAACGGCTTTTATTATAAAAATTCAAAATAGTACACTTTTCATCATTAGAAAAAAAGGTGAAAAATCGAACTTTTTTTCTGCTTGGAGGTAAAGTGGTCACCTAGTGGGGGCAAATTGGTCACCCGCACATATCAAGCTAAATGGGATAGATTTATGCGTTTTTTTCGTCCAAATTTGTTCAAATCATATTTGTTACAGTAGGTACATGTATTAAAAAAGCTTGGCCTATTCACCTACAGTCTCAATTTAAATTTTCTCTTGCATAAAAAACCTAGTAAGAAACACATAACGTTCCGCATAATGAGGCTTGGTTTAGTTGGAGTGGCCTATTTATACAGGGTCAAAGCCACAAAAGGATCTTCTTCAAGAGCAGAATGTGATGAGGTATATAAGCTTTAGTAAACAGAACATTGTAAGTTGTAATTCACCTATGACCACTTTACCCCCAAACATGAAAATAATTTCTATGCTAATTAATCGCTGAGTTTAAACAAAATATCTGTTCAACTCTCCTAGAATATGCGAACAGTCGTGTTTGCATATTCTAGGAGAGTTGAGCAGATATAACATATCAGATTGAATAAACTAAATTTCATGAGAAATTCCATAGATACCATGCGCACAGAACTACGGCCACAGAACTGCGCACAGAACTATGCGCACAGAACTATGGCTATCGAGAGAGTAATTTCTGTTTTTATTTGTATTTCGACATGCGAGAGCTCTACTGAAGTACAGGGTGACTCAAAAGTCATTAAATTCTTCAAACATAAGGTGACTATCAATACGGCATCTATATTCAATAGTTATACTACCAAACAAGCAGGTGACCACTTTGCCCCCCATGACCAATTTGCCCCCACTACCCCTACGTTCTGACACAGTCTAATCGCCACTAGTGTGGTTCGACGTTATACGTGAAGGAGTTAATTGAACATTGTTATCTTTAATTGGACATTTTCCTAAACATCAACTTCGGGACCCAAATTATGGCCTCACATTGAAAGTCGCCACCAGACGTCGACACTGTACCAATGCCATCGCGAATGTCTAATTACATGTTAAAATCCAATGATACACCGAGTGGTGCCTCGGCATGTCGAATTAAATCTAACTTACTGTACATAAATCAGAGTGATAGAAGGGCAATCGATTGGGGCATATTTATCGCTCAAAATGATATCTGTAAAAAACGTTTGTGGTTTTATTTGGGACAGTTTAGATGTTTCTACTCTGTACAGTGTCCGTCATAGTTCGGTTGTCCTATTGTTCAATTGTGTTTTCGCCACGAAATTTTGCCATAATTGTAGAGCTTAGTTCGTGCTGCTTTGCTCATGATCCCTAGGCCAGCACCCGCATTCAATTCACCATTGTCGTATTCTCATGGTATATGACTCAATTTCTTGCATAACCAATGCAGCATAGTAATGCCATTTTTCAAATTGCACCATTCCTTCGTTATCTAGATCTACACACGTCCGTGACCATGGCCGTCCCAACGAAGTTTTGCCTGGATCTTTCGTGACTATTTATGTGTGCCGTTCTATGAGAGGGGAAAATTCTCAGATTACTCAGCATTACTGGAAGTCAACTTATCTGATTTCGAAGAAGTAATAACCCATACAGCCGCACAAAGTATCCGATGCCCATAAGCCAGAAGTCACACAATCTGTGTCGCGTGGCCTTAGAGAGAACCCGCTTTTAATCAAAATTCTATAGGCCATTGGATCCAAAAAAAAACCTTTCGATCGGAACGTTAATTATCTGATTTCAGAAAGCCATAAACGAGTTAAAGGATTATAAACAGTGACACTGATTATTTTACGATTTTACGACCACCCGACCTAATAAATTTTAGCATTCTTTTCGAACATTGAGGACGAACGCGTCGAGGGCGTAGCAGAGGAAACACGAAACCAAAACGTGTGCTTTGCATTCAAAGTGCGGCATAATTTCAATTTGTCGCCCTGCTTTGTGGGCAGCGTGACCGAGTTGCCACTCTCTACATGCAAAGTATACACCGAATGATCGTGATGTTATCTGTTTATTAAACGCTTACGAAGGGCGCCGCCAACGATGTGCTCATGTGATCTACGGTGGTTGTATATAGATTCTAATCGTACGTTCGACCTCCAATAGCATATTTCATCATCTTCAATACGAAATCTCAGTCTAACAATGAATCAAATGAATGGAATAGCTGTCGTGATGATGGTAGCATCCAAAGCGCCAAAAACTACACCTTCCAGAAAACAGAATGAAGTAGCAGAGAGCGAAACTGCGGCCCTGGTTTGTTTTGACATTTTATAAATTATAGTCAATTTTTAATACTGTTTCTAATTCGGTGGAAACTATTTTCGAATGTACGAATGTTCGCTTGGGCGGTATTTGTTTACGTTGTGTTTGGGATAGTTTCGGTTCGCGTGTCCGATCAGATGAAATGAGTAAACAAGAATCAGTTGAGAAAAGCAATAATTTTCAAATCTTGCCTTATGGCGCCCCGGGTGAACGCGGTTTTTGTTATTGATGGATCGAAAGTAATCAAATAAGATTGAATCCACTGTGGGTTTGTTTAATTCATAGAATTTATTGCTTTTGGTTGGTCATTGTTCGCAGCGATTTGACATTGGTTAATGTAAACTTCAGGTTCATCTTCCGTATAGTTTTAGGTGGCCTTGACAGTAGCAAAATATTTATGACTAAACTATACACCAATCGAAGATAGCTACACAAAAAGTATTGAATACAGCGAGTCATCAGATTCATATGCTACTTAAATATCGTTTTTGACAAAATAAATACAGCTACTAAACTCTTCTCTGCTCATTTAATGCCCTTTGAATGCAGTTGGGCAATACGAATGTCGATTATCGAAAAAACACATTTGAAAAGTATTGTGTACCCGGCAAACTTCATCCCACCCACAATTGATATTTTAATTTTAATCATTTCGAACACTCAAGTAATTCTCATTCTTTTAACATATAAATCTGACGCAATTTCACATATAAACCTCTTCTTTGACATACAAACCTGACGCAGACTAAGACGCATCAAACCTGATACTGACTATTTAAATCCGTTCCGTTTTTCAGTTAAATCGTGAGGAACGGACACCAAATCATTTTTATTTGTATAGATTGTGCATTCAAAATACTAATTCACAGCAATAAGCAGCTGAGATGTGAATATGAAATTGGTTTTCTATAAATACTAATGCTGAAGGGTTACCTAAGATTCTTGATAGCATCCATGTTATTCTAATCTGTGTATCTTGAACACATATATATATTTACAAATTTATTTGAAAGCTTTCATCCACAATTTATTCTAACCTACTTTTCCTTCTATTTCAGGTCATGGTGAGTCACGGTTGAAGAAAAACTTCGATATTTTACGTCATGTGAGTACAGTATTATAAAATATATGGCGTTTCAACACGTTCATTTCCGAGCACAATGCGCAGAAATCGTACCATCTTTGACCGTAATCATACGGCTTCCGCGAAGTGTGTGCGCAAAATAATTTACAAATTTCAAGCGACCGGCTTCGTAGGGTAACACGGGGTGATTTGGTCATACGGGGTGATTTGAACCACCCCTTTATCTCAAAAAGTACGACTCAACTTGGATTTTTTAAATGTCCTTCTATTGTTAAACCGTATGTACCTAACGTAAAAAAAAATTGGTAAAATTTCACAAGTAAAGGGAAACGGTAACATGAACACAGCAAGCACTTTGATTGTCAGAAAATGTGAATTTTTCAATCGTGGTTTTAAGGTTTTTTCCGCTGATTAAAAAATGTTTCGTGTATTGTGCAGTAAAGTTCTGTTCGTCGACAGAGGAGTAACAATTTGATGCAGCGGAACTGTATGTTTGATAATAATGAATGAAATTAATTGCATTTTAATTTTTGTGTGTTGTGTGGGGTGATTTGGTCATGTTTCTGTGGGGTGAATTGGTGTTACAGGTTTGAAGTTTTTCTTTGGTCTAATTGATTCCAGATGTCGCGGAATCACAAAAAAAAAGATAGACAGACAACGTTGGAAGAAAGAGGAGCTTGAAAGAGCAATACATACCATCAAGGACGGTTTTTTATTTTTGACCAAGCATCGAAAGTGTTTGAAAATGCTCGATCAACAAACAATGAGTAGTTTCATGCAGAATTCGAAATGGTCTCAATATATTTTTTTTTTGGTCTGGAATCTGGCCAAGTCACCTGGTATCGATTCCAAAACGCTGTTACTGATTGTAACATTATCCCAAAATATTTACATAAACATAAGTATGTTTTTTTCGACGAAACACACACTGGACCAAATCACCCCGCATCAAATTTTAATGCCCAAAAATAATCTTTTTTATTTTGTGATATATTTGGTATTTTGAAACTTGATATAATGATTAAACATTATTGATTGAGAGAAAACAAGAGTAGCTCAGTGTACAATATGACATTTTTTACTTAGACCGTATTGGTTTGGAAATACTAGGCGAAATTCCCCCCATTTCTCCTACTTGATGTGAAAGTGGCAAAATGTTCGCCAAGGAAATTCAGCGTAATCGTTAAGGAAAGTGTTAAAATTACTCAAATACAACGAGTTACATTTCCGTATTTGC
Source organism: Toxorhynchites rutilus septentrionalis (assembly GCF_029784135.1). Lineage (NCBI taxonomy): Eukaryota > Metazoa > Arthropoda > Insecta > Diptera > Culicidae > Toxorhynchites > Toxorhynchites rutilus. The sequence goes on along the minus strand of NC_073745.1, from coordinate 93,215,177 downwards.
CAAATTGCAAGTCAAGAAGCAAAACTGCCGCGCTCTGAAAATTTAAGAGGGATACAGAAAATATCAATGTACTTTATACATGTTACTCGCTAATGACATGCCATCCTACCAAGTAAGAAGAAAAAAGTTTCGTTAAAGTTTGTTTAGTTCTTCTAAATAGTGAAATGAATATTAATTGCTCATTTTGGTCGTGTATTTGAAACAAAAGTATTAAAAACCAGTCACTAGTATTTCGTGTATCCTCCTTTAGCACAGACAACTGCCTGCAGACATCGGGGCATGCTTTCAACCAAGTTTTGTAGGTAATGTTGATCAATTTGTTCCCATGTCGTAGAAAGTTCCTCAAACAGCAGAGTATCATTGGTCACCGTGCGTTTATCCTGTTTTATTTTCAATGATTGACAGATTTTTGATTGAGTTCAGATTGGGTGATTATGGCGGCCAGTCTTCAGAAAACAAACTCAGCGCTGCGCTTGAGTTTAATGTTCATCAGCGTGCGCTCAAAGAAAACTCTTATTCTATCTTGGTGCGAAAAGCACAAAATTTATAAGCACGACAGCGCTAAATGTACTCGGCGCAGAACTCAGATACTAAACATTTCTTGTCATTTGTGTGATGCGCGTCTCATTCTATATATACACACACACACACATCAAATTCTAGCGCCCGCTTTGTCTTCGTTCGTTTAAGCAAAACATAAAAACAACAGCGCGTCCCCATACGCACCGCCTCAACAGAGAAAGCAAAGCAGACAAACAAGATTCGAGCGCGGTTTAAAATTGGGCATATACACCGGTGTAAGGATACGGTGCAGAAGGATGTTCGAGCTTCAAAGCGAACGGTGTTGAAACTAAACATTTCAACTTTGTTTCGGTGCGCGTTGATTCGTCCGGGCACAGGTGTGCGCAAGGAGTGAGAGTTCAACTGGGTTCAAAACAAAAAGTTGCACATCAGCACCGCGTTGCTTTCCGAAGACTGTTGGCGGTCAATATATCAACTTCACACGAGATTGACGGAAGTAGGACATCGTTGTTTTGTGTATCGTATGCTTTGGATCGTTGTCTTACTGCAAGATCCAATCCTTCGGCAAACCGATCTCCCGTGCTGAGCTCTTCAAATCGTGCATAAGTATATCGATTTACTTGTCAGCATTCATTATACCATCCATCTGAACCAGGTTTCCAACACCGGACCAAGCAAAACACCCCCAGACCATGATGTAGACGCTACCGTGTATTCAGAACGTTCTTGTTAAACAGCTCCTCTTCTAGCTTAACCCTTTGCAGACGGAATTAATTTCCCCTGAAAGAGATCCTCTTATCTTTCCACGCTAATAGTATTTTATCTACACCGAATACCATTATCTATTATCCATACAAACTGCGTATTAGTTCGTGAACAACTAACTAGAGTGAACTAGACATTAAAATTCGTTTAGAAAAAGTGTAAACTATTACATATGGTTGGATAAAGTATTTAGTATGATTTCTTACTGTGGTGGCTGATAGCAGACATACGACCGCAAAGGGTTAATCCGTACTCTGAGTCGTTGTTTCGTTTCGAAAAGTTTGAATTTGCTTTCGTTTGACCACATCACATTTTCCCAGAACGAGATTGGCTTGTGGACGTATTTATTGGCGATCTCCAAACATCTGATCTGGTTGTCCTTACGGAGTTGCAGTCTCAATCGCAAGGATAAGCTTTCTTTTATAGTTCTGCTTGGAGCTCTTGGATTTTTTCGCACTTCTCTGACGATTCTGGCATCATCCCGGTCCATTGTCATGCGTTTGTGACCACGTCCTACCCGGTCGCAAACGGTATCAAGCTCTTGCTACTTCCTCCAAAGCTTCTGAATCGCATCATTGCTTACGTTGTACTTGGCCGCTATGTTCCGAAAGGATGCGCCATCTTGGCGGACCTTAACTATTAGTTTCCGCACAGAAATTTTGATTTTCATGATCAGCAATAAAACACTTATAACAATTCGCGAAACCGTATTCAGAATCAACAAACTCAATCTGACTTTAGAGAATTATGGAACCAAACCACTGAAAGCGTACAGAAGTGTCATTGATATCAGTAAAGCCGCGTCATCTCCAGCTGAATACGAAAGCTGGGCACCTGTATTCTTTTTTTGTGCCACTTTCAAAATGAACGTTTCTTCAATATTATTCAATTGTTCAAAAATATGATCAAATCTGGCACAAGCAATGTACAAATCTTGTACTGCGATCCGAAAACAATATTTATGATGATAAAGCATATCTAACTTATGTGGAACAAACAATTCATGAGCAAAGAGGAACAGTTTTAAACAGTGTATTCTTCATTATTGCCAGTACTGTATTTGCCATATATCCATGTTGTGAATTTAATTTCGTCGAGTTTCCCGTTGTTCGCGAGACGAATGTTTATGAGAAATCTATAAGAGAGAGAGAGAGAGAGAGTAGTATAAATAAAAAATATTGAATAAATATTTTGCTTTGTCTATTGGCGATCTAACGCAAAACGTAAACGATCGGTGAGACATCTGGATTTTGTTTTTGAACTAAGAAAATGATGCTAATGTAACCTAAAACTCAAAAACAAATCACGGGCTTTCCAAGGTAGTTCTCACATGCAGGAATCGTGCATTTTCCTACTTGTGTTTGATTGTGCTCTCGAATTTCCTTCTTTAATTCAACCGTTATCAACATTTTTATAGTTTTCACTACTGAAAGAGGTAAATAAATAACATGTTATATAAAATTGCGCAGAATTAAATTTCTTACAAACTCATCGCAATCAAATAATCTTTTATGATTATAACATTGTAATTTATGGAAAGAACTACAAACCTTCCATAAGCTCACATGGCAAAATTTAAAACCATCATCACTTTCACCGCAGTGCCGCCTAGGTGTAGATTTGTATGTTAGATCGCCAATAGATATCACATCTTATAGTACATATGAAATATCATAAGATTCCCTAATCGGAAAACTAATTATATGTTTATATGATGTTATTTAAGATCGAAAATATGATTTAGTAAAAGGTCAAGTAAAATCACGTAAAATAATAATAAACCGGATAAACCGCATCGTTTTTCGTTCCTACTTATTTATCGAAGCGCTTTTTTTTATTATAATGATATGATTTGTCGGTCAAATACAATTCACTATTGGATTAAAATAATTGTTAATATGTTGCATTCGAAGAAGGTTCAATACAAAATATCATTTCTTTCTATACCGTCAACAACTTTTGGAACCACCCTAAAGAACAAGTGACCATGGAATAGTCCATTCCAACCTGTCCCAAGCGTATGAATATTCGCATTTGCAAAGGATAGTGTCGCCTCATACATAGTTTTGAGTTGCAATGAAGAGTACTTCTCCTCCCATTCAGATTAACATTCTGCAGGCAGTTGTTAATTTTGGAATCTTCAATCAAAAGTATTGTTTTGTGTAATTTAAATGCTTAAAACATCTAGTCTGGATCATACTTATTGAACATTCATTAAAAAAATCAATATTTCCATTAAAATTCATTATTGTAATAATGCCATTACCAGTCGCTATTCTATAGCAACATTTCTTCACGACTTGCAGAAACTTTGATACTCTATTATATTGAGTATTTTTCAAAACGGACAAGGTAATTTTCATTCATAAACTTTATTTTAAAAATGCGGTTATTCCACCCAAAAATCTACCACCACATTCATACACACACGCCGCTCTGATCCGCAATGACGAATGTACAGTGTCGACATCTGGAAACGACATTCGGTTTCACGATGCAAACTACTCTCTATCTGATCAGCAGGCCCAAGGCTATTTCAAATTGTTAAAATTTTAATGAAAATTTTTATTTCATGTTATTTTATTGCTTGAAACATAACATCCAAACCTTTTCTCAGCTATTTGTCGGTGCATTTTCTGAAAATTTTCACCAAAAATTTTCATTATAATATACAATCATTATCAGATACATTTTTCGTTTGATGTTTTTACAATTTGCGATAAAACTTGTTACTCTTTTACATAAGAGGCGAATGAACTGCAATGTTTAAAGCTTCTTGAAAACAAAGAACTGAACTCTTTTACATAGAATACATATTCAATACGGAAATATTAATATTCATTCATAATTTTCCCTTTAAAAGTGTGTTCATTCCACCTGAAAATCCATCATTGTTTTTGTCGTTTCCCAAACTCGGAAAACGAAGCCCAATGTCGTCAATGCGGATATTTGCGTTTTTTTCTTCTCCGGTCAATCGCTAGTGTAACACGCCGTTACGTTAGTTTGTTAACACTGCGAGTGAATTCTGCGTTTTTCTTTCAAATTCTAATTAAAAATTAGAAGAATTTTTAAGCTGCTCGGATTTGCTACGATGGAGCGGTCTGGGCTAAATGCATATAATAATAGTAGCCACATGTAATAATGTAATAATCAAGACGGGTCTATGGTACTAGGTGTGACCGTTTCGTCACTAAGTTGGTTAGGAGAGCGGTATATGAAAACAGTACGGAAGAAAGCAGAAGGGGAATTATTTGCTTGTAGCGTGAAAGAGACGACTGAATACGAGCGAGCTTCGGCACTAGCGTATTGTGTTTTGTTTACAAACAAAACACAGTAGACTTCCAAGATGGCTGAAGAGTGGTTTTAGCAAGTTGGCCCACCTTAGGATATACTTCTAGGCGCCTTGGTAATAATAATAGCCGAAGCGGTGTATTCTCGGAAGTATATATTTCAGGGGATTTTGGTTCATAGTTGGGGATGAAGACCAAAATATTAGAGATGGGCAAAACAGTTCACTTTGATGAACGGTTAGTGAGTGAACCGTTCATCAAAGTGAACTGTTTTGCCCATCTCTACTTCAAACCAGTTAAAAAAATCAACCTTTTCGTTTCTGGAATAGTCGACTTGAAGAACATATAATAAGTGAGTGAAAACTTGACTTCTCTAATGTATTCCATTCGGATTGAAATTGCTCAAAGAATCTAGACACTAGGGGAGCTTTTGTTTTCAAAATCCAAAATAATAGAAGCTTTATCAACTAGAATCTCAAGTATGGGATGTCTGCAAGGGAGACTAACGAACTCTCTTTGAAATCGTTTTTGTAGGGTTTTTTTTGCATTTCTACCAGTATTCGATGCAGTGAATATAAATCTACAAATGTTGTAGTTTTGAATACCAATGAACTGTTATGTTCACTTTTGGCATGGAAGACGTTCAAATCATTCCTCATTTGCAGTCGAAGTTTCTTTATTGCTTATCTGTTCGATTCTTTGTTAAATAATGAAGTGGATACATCGGGTCGAGTGCTTTAGCAAAAGAGAAGATTAAAAAGACAACATTTCGATCATGATCACTTTTGCAGCGATCTAAAGCAGTTGTTACTTCATTCGTTATCACTGAGTTCAACTTTCGAGGTAAGCTTGTTGCAATACACAGAACAACCTTCCAGCTCGTCAATCTTAGCGTTGTTGCCGTGTTTGTGCAATACTTAATTGTTTGGTAATCGAAACGTTGATTTCATGACAGTGGCACTCGATAATTTCCATTATTTTAAGGTGGGCTTAAAAATGGACTAATTTCGGATGGCGATGAACAAAGACTAAGAAAGATAATCCAATGGATAAAATATTTCTTGAACTCTACATTTATTAAGACTTCTACAAAAGAATACTTCGCCGCCCTCATCAGTTGATTTCTAAACAAAGTGCCTGTCGGAAGTTGCCGCCTTCACCAAGAAGTATCACGCGAAGAAGTTTGTGGTCTTTTGACCTGGACTGACCTCGGCCCATTATACCAAGAGATCGCTGGGGGAGATGGACCGGCTGAAGACAAACGTTATACCGAAGACCGCTAGTCCTTTTAGAGGCGAATGAACTGCAAAGTTTAAAGCCTCTTAAAAACAAAGAACGAACGAACGCCAGTCCTTCCAACGCCCCCTAGCTGTGACCGATAGAAAATTGTTGGGCGAACCTGCAACAGACGAGCTACTGCAATAATTTCATGGCCGAAACAAATAAGAAACTGATCTCCAAGACCATCTTCATCTTTTTTTCAGCAATGGCTAAAATTGTGGCCAAATGCCATAAGGCCACCCGATTGGGCATCGAAGTAGAAGGTTCAATAAACTTGAGGGAAATTGTTCCATTGAATTATCTTTCGTAGATAGTTTTTCATCACCAACCGAAATAAGTCCATTTAATTTTATACATATGTTATCGACACTTTTGACAATTTGTCGACCAGGGAGTCTTAGGCTTAAAAATTACCCGAAAGGGGGCCAAAACTGCGCGCGTCTTCCTTCTACAATATCAAGACCATAAACACTATACTCATTTACAACAATCTGGCTTGCGTACTCGGCTTTATCGTAATGAAACTGTAAATCATAGTGCATTTGAGCACACAGCTTCAAGTTTCGAGGTTAATCCGCTCATTACACAACCGCGTTGACTACCTTTTAGATCCTTAGTGAAATCTCAAAAGTCCAGTCCACATCGAAACATGGAACGAGAATTGTGTCTGAAAATAATCTGATATTATAATGACGTGCTTTGGTAGAAGTACTAGGAATTTTATAGTAAAAGAGTAATTATAAAGGGTAGATTAGAAAATCAATCAATGAACAGTTCTGCGATTGTACCCATGAAAGTGCGCCTAGTAAAAACACGGGAATGTGATAACGAAAAATAAATTTTGAGCGGGACGAAGTTTGCCGGGTCAGCTAGTTTACTATGAAATTCCAATTACTTCTACCCAAACTCACCATTATAATATAAATTTATTTTCATAATCTTCGCTCAAGATTCTTAATTCACTTGCAAATAACATGTTTCTTCATTACATGAAATACATGTTTGATACAGAAAAAAAAATTTCATTCATAATTTTTATTTCCACCTGAGAGTCATTTTCGCTTCACACTAACAGAACACGATGCTTACTTCCGCAAACGCGAAATCCAATTAGACTAACAACAATGTCATTGTGAAACATATTGGTAATTTTTTTTTAACTTTCTCTCAAAGCTTTTCAAAAATTTCAAAACTCTTTCTCACCATAACATCAATCTACGGTCAGAGACAAACACAACAAAAGAAAGACACGTCGAATCCGACCATTCCTTTCTCGGTTATTGCGCTTACCAACACATTCGGCCTTCTATTTTTATTTATATAGATAAAAGATATAGGAATACGTTATCTCGCCTGAAAATAAATTTCCGCCTTCAAACAAAGATCAATTTCGTTAGCGCAAACATCGAATGGACTAACAACGCTTATCATAATGTTATTTTCGAACATATGAAAATTCACTTTTAGATTAGAGTTATTAGAGTTTTCCGATTTTTCTCTCGACTATATTGATCTATGGACAGAGACACATACAACGAAATAAATACGGCTCAAATCGAACCATTCCCTCTTCGGGTTTTGCGCTTAGCAACACATTTGGTCTTCCATTTTTATTTATATACTAGCTGACCCGACGAACTTCGTCCCGCCCAAAAAAGATTTATTGATTTGAATACTTTCAAACATCAACATCTTTACAATTTCCTTTTACTATAAATTGTCTAGTACTTCAACAAAAATTCGTCCTTATAATATAAAATTATTTTCAGACACAATTCTCGTTCAAGATTCTTCAAGCATTTGGAAATAACATGTTCCTCCGTTGCATGGAATACATGTTTGATACAGAGAATATTACAAAATAAAGACAGCTCAAATCGGACCATTCCTTCCTCGGGTTTAAGGCACACCAACACATTTGGCCTTCCATTTTTGTTTATATAGATAGAAGATATAGGAATGCGTTATTCCGTTTGAAAATCCTTTTCCACTTTCGAACAAAAATCAATTTCGTTAGCGCCAACATCAAATAGACTAACAACACTTTGCTAATTGTTGAACATATGGGAATTCAATTTTCCGAATTTTCCGATTTTTCTATCCGCTATATTGATCTACGGGAAGAGACGAATACAACAAAATAAAGAAGGCTAAAATCGGACCATCCCTTCTTCGGGTTTTCCGCTTACCAACAGATTTTACCTTACATTTTGTTTATATAGATTTGTCATATATGTCTTCCTTAGAAATACAAAAGTTTGAGGAAGTAAAGCGGGTCGCTTATCCGCATCGACTGGCACACGAACTGCAGCCACAGCCGATTATATATTTGTACCACCATCACCATTGACAGCGCATAAAATCTAAAATGCTTATTGATTCAATCATGCACAAACCGTCTCCACCTAACGGTATAAAATATCTTTTAATCGAGTTTCCACATCGTATTTGAGAACAAAAATATGAAAACAAGCCCAGAAATGTACTGCGAATTGACATCTTTCATTCACAACGCTTCCTCAGAAGTGATTCTGCGTCGAGAAAACCCTCTGCTCGCTGGCTGAAGAATTGAATGTTTTGGAAATGCACTTTATAATCATTCTCCACTGCTTTATTTTGCAAATTTAATAACTAACTCTTTAGTAAAAATTTTTAGGTGGCTCTGATGCGTGATTTTGTTGTAACATACTCGTAATCTTTAACAAGTAGATTATTTTTATCCAATTTGTTTATTTATTTAGGCTCATTAGCATTTTAGCTGTGACAGAGCCGAATTTGAATCGTGTACATGTTACCAGTTTTATCGTATTTATAAATTACACATTATACAGTAGCCATTTAGGCATAAGAGTATTCCTTCTTTTCTTCCATTGTCCAGTTAAACCACCGGACAGCGGAGATAGTTGATATGATCATTGTTGTGTTATTAATCGAACAGCAGCCCGATGTTTCTTGCAGAGCAAAGCAGTTGTATGGATTAATCGATTCTCATTCGACCGTGGATTGATCTCCATCGCTAGTGATTGTTGCGTGGACGTAGTTATTCTATAACTAAACTGACCAGACGTCCCGCGTTACGCGGGACAGTCCCGCATTTCAACAAAATGTCCCGCGAAACGTCCCGCATTCGGCAAAAGAAACGAAAATGTCCCGCGATATCAATATATTTCAATATGGCAATTTGATCATGTTGATTTTCTTAAATGGATGAACCTCAAAAAAAGCTTTTATTTGGCAGACTGTTCAAGAGTGCTTCTAATGCATCCAAAGATTAATACGTGAGCTGGTTTCATCGCACCGACATTAGGCTTTTTGTTTAGATAGTGTCAACTGGAAGCGACAGCAACAAAATTGGAAAATGATTTTTTATAAAAGTCCTATATTGATTCGCAGGGACCAACGTGAGTCAGACGAAAAGTTCATCCTTGGTCCCCAGGGCTTCAATAATCCGGAAGAACTAGTGTATGCTAGACAGGAAGAGGCAGAGTTGTTTGATGAAGTATCGTAAATGAAGCGCTGGGCTGAACCTGAACCATGGCCGATGAAAAGATGTATATCGGCGTGTTATTTTACCTTTTCGTGGCTTTGGTGATCGTCTGTCTCTCTATTTTGGACATTCGCCCAAAAGTTTTCTATCGGGCGCTGCTGGGAAATGTTGGGAAGGTTGGTGGTCTTCGCGACAATGTCTATCTCCAGCCGATCCATCCTCCAGTGATGTTTTAGCATAATGGGCTGATCCCAGTTTCGGCATTAAGACCATTTCAGCTTCCCAACTCCGGCAAGCACTTCGTACTATATATCTTCCCGTTCACCGTATGACTCGAAAGAAGAGTGGCTTGGACATTCCCTTCACGTCTGTCAGAGAAGGACCTTCTTCGAGAACTTGATGTGAATGATATATTCGACGTCATCGCTTACCTGGGGAACGTAAAGTACCCTGCCATTCGTTGAATTCTAGCAACAAGTACGTCTCGTCTTTCATTATGAGTACGAAAAGAAGTTTTTCACTTCTTTCGCCGGAAAGAAGTTTTTTACCAGCACCTCAAGCTACTCCTTCTGGGTGATTGCCTGCTGCTCAGATACGGCCGGTCTCGTCTGACGCTTCCGCATAAAAATGTCCATTTTGGCCAGATTTTTCTCCACCGTTTGGCCGGTTGCTTCGATCTCCCGGCTTAAGGAGCGGCAAAGAGATGATATTGTAAATACCAGATCGGCTATATCAAAGTGCCTCAGGATGTCTAACTCCTTCACTGTGGGGTGGAGCTTGCAGTATGGGAAATATCAAGTTGCTTGACAGTGCTGCTGCTGCGAATCAACAGCCTTGAATCATTTTTGTTGTAGACTTAATAAACGTAAGATTTAAAGAAAGTTTGTTCCTATAAATCATCCTTCATCGCCATCCGAAATTAGTCCATTTTTTTGAATGCATACGTTAACACTAAAATCGATGAAAAATGAATTGGAATTTTCGAGCATTCCAATCGGTAATTTGAAGAAAATTGTAGAATTTGAATCGTGCTTGCCAGGCGTAAATGCTCTGATTGAGCGAGTGATTTTCGGGCGTAAACAAAATCTAAACCACCGAAAAATCACAACTGAGTGCCGATACTCAGAAAGAAACAATACTGATCAGTTTAGACTTGCTAAACTATGGTTTATGTTCACATAACGTATATACATAACGTTTTGTTTTTTGTGTCCCGCGTTAGACCTCTGACCATCTGGTCACTTTATCTATAACAACACAGAGATGGTCAATCGAGGGCCCTGAGTTTTGAACTTACGATCGATCGCTCAGTAAGCGAACGCACAACCAATGTGGCTACGAAGACCCCCAATAAAACGTGACATGTGCGGATTCGACTCTCAAATCAATAAAAACGAGCAGCAAACACAGATATCATAAAATAGTTCGTTATACTAATCAACATACATATATTTCAATGCACATAATGTTTTCACTAAGCGGCGCGAGCAATCGGCACAGCAGTAATTTTTTTGAAATCAACTCTCAGCTTTAACACAAGGTGTTGGCTAATCGCTGTCCAGAGTGAAACTAAAGATTGGAATTTAGTTAGTAGTTTTTTAAAGATAATTTAAACTTTGCTGTCCATTCGTCTCTATGTCTTAAAATCGAAACCGCTGATCTCATGAATTTATACCTTTCGTTCGACATAGTGACATAGTAAAAAAACTACTCGTAGCATCGTGGAAAAATGTGAGCGGCGAGTAATATCGGAAAAAAATATCTGTTTTATACGTCACATTATTAACTATTTCCACTCAAAGAGAATATTTCTGGGGATATTTCCTATTAATTTGTTTATTTATAAATAAAATCCTTCCATTAATTGGATAGATACTATCGTTCAAAAATATACACTTTTTCCCCCGAAACATTGAAATGGGCCTCTATATTGAAATGTTAGACCTAGTTCTGAGGCAAAACAGTAATCAATTTACGTGCATTCGTGCATTTGACGAAATTTTTGTCATAACTCTCTTTATTTTATGGCTATACTCAAAAGATCACACATCTCAAGTGTTAATCGGAAGGAAGGAGCTCCCTTTTCAGGTGCGAAAGATGTATTGTCTAAGGTAAAGCAACTTATTCTATCCCAGAAGTTTTCTTAGTCCTTTTAAGAAATTCGTTCAAAAGTTTTCGCAGTACAGCTCATAATAGAGGTAGTCGGTACCCGATCTTTCATCGTTGCCCAGCTTGGAGATGGATATAATACTAACATGAAATGAAGTTTGTAATCCATTATTCAGTGAGAATTTTTATTTTTTTAACATTCCTGCTACTGTGTAAATATTCTCTCATAGCTGATTCACGTTTTGCAATGGCAAACAACCTATAATTTACGCCTGCGGACTTCTGATCACTATTATACTATGTTGATTTACAATCCCCTGAGCATTTTACTTGGGTAACTGCAAATTTAAGCAAATTAATTCATAACATTGATGCGGAAAAGTTAAAGCTAACGTCATCGGAGACATCTGGAATCACAAGTCTGTTAGCAAAATTATTGAGAACGTTATACATTTTACAATTCCCAGTATTATTTTTAGAACAATTTTATTTGGATATTGTTCTTTTTCTGCAACTTCCAGACTTTATCTGTAGTGTACCCTCATGCAGAAATCTTTTTTTCGCTTTTCACAGGAAACAAAAATAAGAGCAGAGAGTTGCATTACGACAAATGTGGGACACGCGTGCGTAGGGTTTAGCATATTCGCAAGCAACCATAGGAAGGGTGAAATATTGTGACTACATCCGATAGGGGCACGCTACGCCTCATAACGCATCGAGAAGATATACATGTATGAATGGATGCGCATTAGAAAAAAATATCACAAATCAATACAACCCCACAGAATAAAAAAAAGCTGCTTACTTTGGACGTTGTTATTGTTACTGTAGTTTATGCGTGGTTGTGTTGTATAGTTGGACCTTTAATTATCAAAGGTGAATAGATCTCTAAATGGAATATTAGGTTCCAATGAAAGACTAATATATTCCCTTGCTATCCTCGATGGGTGCAGAGAGTATCGATTCAGTTTGTTCTACGAAGTGATAATCTAGAATTCGTAATGTTGAAGTCATCGAGGAGTATAACTTCTTGCAATTTACATTCTACTTTATTTATTATGTTTCTCTCTGATGCGGGTCCATTTTCGCATTTTAAATTTGACTGTACTGTAAGAAGAACCCGCATCGTGAAAAGAGTTCTCGGCAACAGTATGTGGGGGGAGCATTCGGATAGTATGTGTTTATCTAAAACATCACTGAATGTTAGCTAACCGTCATACTGATTCGATATTTTTTTCCGATCAACGCCAAGATTATCTAACAGCACATTCAAATCTTTGATCCCCATCTAACCGTGGCCAATATCGGCTCCGCTCTGTCTGTCAATTAGACGCATTGTTGCCTATCGTAGCATCTGCTAATAGACCGATCGCTTCTACTTCATTACAAACTAATTGCATGATTGCATTCCCCACGCATTCTGTCCCCCTGCATCCATACGCACGGTTTAATTGATTCAATTGATCAAGTTTCCCATGGTTAGTTAAAACCTAAACACTCGACATTCATTCAATTCCACCACACACATGCTGGGAATGAATATTTATATGCGGTACAAATTAAATTTGAATTTCAAAATCGAATAAATTTGCCTCGATTCAGCAAAGACCGTTGCATTCGTAGCATAGTAAATGCGCGTCACTTACCAATTAACAGCTCGGAGAAATCACGAGCCGGCCAAAACTCGATCAATTTGCTGGGGGTTGATATCGTTGGCGATTGTCTCTCTCTTCGCAGGGTTCGTTGAATTGCCCGTTGGTGACCCCTTAGAGAATAATTCATCGAACCGTGGATGATGCTTGCATTGGTGATTTACGACAGTTCACGTTCAACTGTGATCAACTCTGTGCACAATAAATTTATGCAGATCATAGATAAATATACGTAGTAGACTACAGGGCTTATTTTTGATGTTTGTTGGAATTGTATCAGTTGTTGGACAATTATATCTCAACAGAGATAGCAGATGTCAGAACACAAATAAAAATCAACAGAAATTTGATTTATTGATAATTGCTTCTCAGTTTATTACTGAGAAATTTCACGCTGCATTTACCGGCATAACTTGGCAACTTCTTATTTAATTGGTGCCTGATTTTAAAAAAATGTACAGTCTATCGCGAAATTGAGTGTACAAATGCTACTTGACGATACTTTCCATTTATTTAGTATAAAATATTTTGAATACATTGATTCTTTTGGTGCATATTAATACCTCACACATTTATCTAGCTGTACGTGCAATAACATTCCGCGAAAAGTTTTCTGATAATTGTTTATTTCTAAAAATTGAAAACAATCTCTATTCTATGCATCGCTAAATTGAGTGTACACCTTGAATTTCTCCGAACAAATTAACCTTGTAAGTAAGATCTTTATTATTTTAGCGTACTTTATTTCGTCAGTGATTGGTGTCAACACTTAACCTCAACCACTGCTTGGGCAGTGTTGGTTTTTGTTTTTTATTGATGTTCCAAAATGTTTTTATCAAAATACAAATTAGGGGAAAGAAAGAGATATTGTTACAGGTACAATGATAATAAATATGAATTGTCGTGGAAAGACATTGCAGAAAATAGCAGATATAGTCGGAAGAACCCACTATACAGCATAGATAATCATAAACAAGTGGAAATACGAAGGAATCATGAAAATCTCCCGAGTAGAAGACACAAATGTATCCTGTTTTCTGATAACGAACGAGTAATTGTGCGAACATTTCGAAAGAACTCTAAAACAAACTTTCCTAAATTGACTACCGAAGTAGTCGGCATCATTGTAAGATCTGGCAGCACAGACACTGTCCGGAGAACAGCATACAAGAACAATCTGAGAGGTCTTGTTGGCCATGAAAAGTCTTTCATCTAAAAGGCGAATATGAAAAAACGACTACAGTTTGCTAAGGCATATGTTAGCTGACCTAAGGAGTTCTGAAACAAGGTTCTTTATACGGATGAGATGAAAACCAATCTCTTTTAATCGGATGAAGGACAAATAGTGTGAAGGAAACCAGGATTGGTGTAACCTTCAGTATTCTGTGCAGGAATTGGCTCGTGATAACTACTTTCATCAAAATGATGACCCGAAGCAAACTGACCACATCATGCGGGAAGACCTGCTCTTTAATGTCCCAATCAACTCAAAACACCTCCGAAATCACTGGACTTCAACACTATCGAGTATCTTTGGTGGGAAATCAAGAACCATCTGAAGAATAAAAATCCAGGGAACAAAAGAGAACTCGAAACAACGATTACGGGTCCGTCTACAGAGACCAGAAATCTCGCCTCGTCGCTTGCAAGAAGTGCTGGACGCCAAAGGGGGGCCATACCAAATACTAGGGGATTGATTTTTGTTATCTGTTAATATATCTCTAACTTAATTTAATTTTCTTTTTAAGAAAACTTGAACTATACACTCAATTTTGCAACGAAGATTTTTTGTTCGTTTATTAAACATGAAGTAGAAATGTGACCATTTTAATTTTTTTTCTTATCACTACATGAGACTGAGAGAAAAATTTTCGGGGTGAAAAATTATTTACTTTTCAACCCCGAAAAACTCAAAAATAACAAACCAACACGGGGTGTATACTTAATTTAGCGATTGACTGTATATGCCCTGCGAGTAAGTTCTGGTATTGTTTATTCTGGTTTGATTTGTGACAAACACTGAGAAAACCTTCAGTCGGTTTCTGGAATTGCATCCGTTGCAACATTGCACCAATGTTACTCTTATTCGACGAAATATGATTCCGGGGTGGACACTTACGGCTGAGTTGCACTTTCTAAACTGAAGCTGTTGCATACAAACAAATGGTGTTCGTATTCAATCTTGCAAAAGTAAAAATATGTTATCGCCATTGTGTACCCAACACCAAAGGAAATCCGCGGATCAACTGGAAACGCATCACGGATGCTTTGAAATCCTAACCTGGCAACAATCAACAGAAGCATTATTCCTCCGACCGTACCGATCGAGCCGTAGTCCAATTACACCCGTACCGTATGTATATTTGTTCGCGTTTTAGCTGCAAATGTAAACAAACTGATGGCGATGATGATGATGACGACGACGACGACGACGATGAGTAGCAACCACCCACCCACAACCGTTCGGCGGGAATGTGAAACGAAACAAAACAAAACCGAACACACACGAGAATATGGATTAGCGACAAAATGGGTGCGTCCCGTCATGCCGTTTCCACTTACCCTCAGCCAGCATCGTTCTCCCCCTCGATTCTCGAGGGTGTCATGCTGCGCGTTTGAAGATGTAAGCGAAATTGTCACTCTATGGGATCAAACTGTCTGGAATTTGGATCCAGATGGTTCAGATGAACACCAGAACTGTTTCAAACGACTCGTCTAGAAAAGGAGATGAAGATCTCGATAGACTCGGTCGTGTTAAAATTTTTCTTTACACAGCGTTTTGAAATTCGCTCAGATACACACAGTTCACATCAACGAAGCCAGAAGAACGGAAATAGGTTCAGCACGCGTGGAATGTGTTAATGAAGCATAACAAACATCAATAATGTAACATTTGATGCGTTATTTTTTGTCGCGTGAATCTCAGCACATTTATATTAGAGGCGAATGAACTGCAAAGTTTAAAGCCTCTTAAAAACAAAGAAAGAAAGAAAGCACGTTTATATTAAAGCCTCTTAAAAACAAAGAAGAAGAAGAAGAAGCACATTTATTAATGTTATCAAGAGTTGGACTCAGATTTGTTTAGATTTCAACATTCTACTAGTTCTTTTTGTTCAACATATTCGTAACAGCCATACCCTAACTTAAATAAAGATAGCGGAATACTAAGAGATTTCGTATCGCTCTGCGTGAAATAAAGACGAAACGTTCGCAACGCAAAGGGTCATATGTAATAAAGTTCACAAATCATGCCCATTAGGATTTGTTCACAAACAAAACACAGTAGACATTCAAGATGATCCAAGAGCAGTTTCAACGTATTGGTTCACCACAATCCCTACGAAGACAGCATGTATTTGTGGCTATGCAATATTTTTTTTATTTCCTAATGTCGCTATGGTAGAAGAACCTCTATTTCACTACAATAGATCAAACTAATGGTCGCAGTGGTACAATACTCCTACAGAAGATGGTAGAAGAAGAAACAAATAAAATGAAACGAGTTCTTCTACAAACTTTTCATTCGTTCACTCAAGTCCCCATAGCAATCGAATCAAGCGGTCAAGCAAAATCGATCGTTCCACCTGAAGTAGGGGAAATTAGGGTAAAACCGACACCCTTAGAATTTCAACGTATTTATATTGGTTTGCGGAACGAATGGTTTGAATTCCGATCTAGAAATCTCAGCCAGCTATTATCTTTTTCGTATAGGGTGTTTCAAAATGTTTTTTTGCCAATTCGAAAGCCAGACCATGGATATCAGTAATAAGGAGCTCATTAAAACGGTTCTTAAGATCAAGCAGATGAAGGACAAACTCCTACTGCTGATCAGAAGTGTTAACCAGGAAACTTGTTTCCCTGGATGTTTGTTACTTTTCGAAATCTTGCCTTAAGGGCTCTCTTATGTGCTAAGCCCCTAGACTTCAGCAAATCCCGACTAGGGCAGCCACTAACCCTTCATAATCCGACGGCTCCAGAATGGTCCGTCCGAGTGAAGTGAGTGGTCTGCTTTTCGATTTTGGATTTGTTCTATTATTCTTACCAGTCTTCGAACTCCTTCCCTGTTAGGAGTTCTGCCGTTGAGGATGTTGGACTCTGCTGACTTAATTCTGATGGTTAGCGAAACCGCATCGGTTATTTGTCTGCCTATTTGCTACATAAAATTCATCCCATGGTTTCCATCCTTCGCTATCGCTAAAGGTCAATTTGGTGAAGATTTTATTATCTTACTAAAGGGTGATCAATCATAAGGTTTTTTTTTAATTTAAAAAAAAAACACAAAAATGTGAATGGAGTTCAAAATCTTTATTTATGATTTAATAGGACATTCTTTGCCATTTATTTTTAGAAAATAATTTCATTCAAATGTTGGCCGCAACTACGCTTCAGGAGGTTCATTCTGAAAGTCCAATTTTCAATCACTCGTTCAAGCATTTCGACCGGTATGGCGCCAATAACACGTTTAATGTTGGCATCCAGAGCTTCAATAGTAGCTGGTTCATCAGCGTAAACTTTGGACTTAACAAATCCCTAAAGAAAAAATTCCAGGCGTGTGATATCACACGATCTTGGTGGAAAACTCACCGATCCTAAACGTGAAATCAGCTGCTCTCCGAAATGACGTCTTAATGAATTCATTGCTCTGACCTTCACGTTCATTCCATGCGCGATAAAGGACGAGACCTAAACAAGAGAATTTTTATCACCTCTCGAGTGGCCCATACAGCGCTCTCGCCTTGGATCTTATCAAAACATGCTTCCCACGGAAAAGGTTCAAGTGGAAAACATCTGGCTAATTGCCGGCAATAAATATTTACTTCTATTCCTTCGCCTAATGCGCTATCTCTGGCGCGCTTATCTTGGGAGCTATATAGAACAATTGAAGAAAAGAAAGTAAAACATCAGTGCACCCGTGGCCGAGTGGTTAGCGTCTCACATTATCATGCCGGGTGTTCGGGTTCGATTCCCGTTCTGGCCGGAGGATTTTTCGTCAGAGAAATTTCCTTCAACTTGCACTTTGGTCACACGTATTCTAGAGCTTGCCCCACGGAATACATTCAAGGCGTGTGATTTGGCCTAAGAAATCTCAACTAAGTATTAATAAATGACGCTAGTTAATACAGACGTTGAGACAGCAAAAGTTCCACAGGGAACGTTAACGCCATTCAAGAAAAGAAGAAGAAGCAAAACATGTGGTTTCCTCCTGCTGGCATTATTTTGTTTTTCAAATGCGCGTTACGCTACAAATTTGATATTTGATTATTTTAATTTATTTTTAGCCCTGGTTAAAAAAAGAAAAAAATCTTAATTTTCTGAGCTGGGTTCGTAACAAGAAGTAAACACGGGAGTCTTGATCCCAGCTGGACTTAGTATCTACCGGAGATGTGGTCGAAAAGCGTTAATCAAAGAAGACCATGAGCCTTGAGCCATGAGCCATGAGCTTTTTTGTTGACATACCATATCCAACGTTGTATTTGGCTGTTTTAATCTGCATATCAGTCCGGCTCTGCCGTTTTGTCTTTAAAATGTAAACGATGCAACTTCAAAAAAGTCGAAAGGTCTGGACCTAGGAGCACGGATGTAAGTTTGACGTAGGACCGTAATTGTTCGGAACAATTGTTTTTTTAAATGATATTCTTTTCATTGTTCAGAAATCTGTTATTTTAACTCTTGTGAAACTCCGAATAGCAGCTGTGGCGAATTGTTCAAAAGTCAAATCTGCACACGTAGGTCTAAAAGTCAATTCACTCGAGTTTTTGCATTCTCAAAACCATTTTATCGTAGTCTTCATCAACGAACAACTTGACACAATCCACAATCATGCCCTAACCCAGCGTATAGAAGAATATGGGCTTCATTCCCGTTTCCACTTCACGGTGAAAGCGAAACGAACGGCACGCCATTGAACTACGTTTTACGAGTTAGTGAAGCGCCGAATATAATAATGGGTTTTCAGGCAGAATGAACACCTTTCAAATTAAAATTATGAAAATTAACTCCTCCGTATCAAATTATTGTTCAATGCGAATGGAAAACTTTGTTTTCTTCGTGTGATAAAATAATCTCTTACAAAAACTGTATCTGAAGATAATTTTATATTATAATGATAAGTTTGTTTTATCCCTTTTGTTTATTTTAGGCCTATTGGCATTGTAGCTGTATCAGAGCCGAATTTTAATCGTGTACATGTCACATGTTTATCATATCTATAATTACCACATCACACAGTTGCCATTTTTCGACGTAAGAGTATTCCCTTCTATACCGCTTTGCATATGGTACATCTACACAGTAGCCATTTAGGCGTAAGAGTATTCCTTCTGATCTTCCATTATCCAGTTAGACCACCGGACAGCTGAGATAGTTGATCGATCATTGTTGAGTTATTAATAGAACAGCAGCCTGACGTGTCTTTCAGATCAGAGTAGTTGTATGGATGAATCGATCTTATTTCTTCCGTGGATCGATCTCCATCGCTGATGATTGTTGCGTGGACGAAGTTATTCTGTAACAACACATGAGTTTTGAACTCACGATCGATCGCTTACTAAGCGAACGCGCAACCTATGTGGCTACGGAGACCCCCCAATGATAAGTTTTAGTGGAAAACTAATTTCGTATCCAAATGTCGATACCGTACGGTTATCATCGCGGATGCACTTCATTTCGTTTTCACCGTGAAGTGGAAACGGGAATAAACTCGTATATATTGGAACCGATGAAAGCAGTTGCCATTTTCATTTTGATAGTTCAGTGAGTTTGGACAGACATGAGTGTGGGTGTGAAACTATTTGCATCAATCAGATAGGGAAACATTAGGCAGGGGGTGGTTACACAGGGGTGTAGACCGTTACATTTATGTATGTTTATCTTTTATAGTTCAATGTCATACGCATACATTAAGATACATCAAGGATATCGTCGACTGAAGTCTTATCATTGAAAATGTGAACAACCGTGATGTGTCGTCGTTTCACCATATCTGATCATATTTAATGGGCTACGAAAAAGCTTCATCAATATGGAAAATGGAAGAAATATTGATTGCAAGAATGTGCTTTGTGGATCTCTGTGCATTATTTTTGTATTACTCATAAAGCATATTGAGTGAATATTCCAATTTGGCAAAATAAATTCACAACATAACGATGGGAAAATGCAAATGTGTTGCTAACACCCTGTTTGCAAAATCACTAAGCTGCAGTACTTCGGATGGTCAATGATTCACCAAAGTTTGTAGATGATTTATTTTATGTTTTCCGCGCTGAAGTGCAGTTAAATTTTCGTCACATATTCCGGTCTCGTAATCATAAAATAATTCAAAATTGAAAATAACCCCCTTCATGATCTGTCACGCCACACATGGCACAGGAAATGAGTCAACGCGAAAAACTAACACCCAGAGTTCGACGTTTAGTTTCTCGTCATTTCACCGAGAACAATCGAGGCGAACGAAATATGTAATAATTCACGTTTTGTGTTTGAGTCGACACAATTTCGCATTTTCCCTCATGGAATGGAAACGACAGGATGGGGAAAGTTCAACATGAAAAATTTCGTTACATGGTTTCTGTCGGTATCCAAAATTGACACACGTGTGGTACATATTACGTAAATTGGGTCAGCGGCGAAGTTCGATACGCACCAGCGGCTCGGTTTCCCACTTTCTCAACTCGTACACGTATCAACACTAATCTAAACACACATGGCTTTGGCACACATTGGCAAGCCATTGGAGAAAATAATAATTCTTCTCCATTTCACGTTTTCGATTCAACCGACGGTTGGAATTCCTAACCCAAGTGCTAGAGTGAAGCGAAAGGAATGGAATTCGAATCGTTATAAATATTGAACTGATTCTTTCGACGCATTACAATGGAAATGTTGCAGTTTTTTTCCTCTTCTGGGCCCCGACTGGAAAACTCCCGCTTGGCAAATTATATCTCAACAGGAAATGGACTAACTTGTCTGTTACGGGGATCGAAATGGTGTTACATAACCGCTGAGATATTGATTGAGTCTAGTCTGGATGGGGACTAGGTCTATTGGAAACTCGATACCAAAGGAAAAGTGACGATCGCCTTTGAAAAGTGCATCCAGCTAGGGCGACAATCGATGTCGGTAAGCAATGGGGAGTGGAGTGTTTTCCACTCCTGAAGAACGTGGGACTCCCCCAACCTCTACCTGTCAGAGAAAAGAAATGAAAACATTTTCTCCAGAGGGCGCGGCGGCCATTCCGCTCGATAAAGAATGCTCAGTCACGCTAACTAATTCAGATTTCTATTCGAGTGTACGCTGTGGGCTGAAGGATTTTTTCTTTGAAGGAATTAGGACTCTTTCTGAATGAGTACAAAGAGTTATTAACACGACAGAAGTCATCACATCAAGACTTTGTACAGGAATTCGCATGGTCAAGAGGTATTTTCATTTTCATAAAATTCATCAAAATGTGGTCAACAAGAAAGCATGCAAGTTGATTTTTTTTATCGAAAAAATCAAATTACTTTTTTTGTAGTTCAAGAAGCTTCAGGTTGATTGAATCCGAATTGCCGGGTCTTTCGTACAAATTTTCATCGTAGCACGGTTTGCGAATCGAATTCCATGTTATGTTTCAGTCAATAATCAACACTGAAGAATTTGTCTGGAAGATCTTGTTGTTGGGGGAAAAGTGATTGGGAATCAACCCTTCCTCATCATGTCTTAGCATACATGTATTCCTGTTAATCTAGCCTTAACCTGGTAGCTCCCACTGTGACCTACTAATAACATCCACACGCTTAGTATAGGGAAGGATATAATAAATTATATTCCTCAAGGTGCAGTTCCCTAGTATCACGCAATAACAAAAAGACTAGTTGAAAGAAATATGTGAAAAGAGGAAACACCCTGCGGCTGCGACCAGGAAATGGAAATGTATATCCTTTGATTGCTCTGATATACGAAGAAGGGTTAGTCTTCACAGCGCACAAATGAAGCGAACGCTTATGGAAGAACAGGCGTGAACAGGATATCGTAACTAAATTGCATTGATGGGAGAAAAACTTTATTTTCATATAGTTTATGTATGTCACAAAAAAATTATCCAAGATGTCTATTGAAGATATTTTATGAAAGAATTGACACTGTTTCGAAGTCCGGTTGAAGCTGTCATCTGTCTCCTTTGAACATGTTTAACACTAAAAAGTTCAATTGATCATTAACGTCAACTCAATTTCGAGTTGATGGGAATCCCCAAATTCCTAGGGTTTACTTCTGCGAAGTTCACTCCCCCAATAAATCATACATTTTGGCTATAGTCTATCCGCAATTTGGAATTTCAAATATTTATATTTTATGATTGAGCTGCGCCTCAACTTACGTCACTTTTATAGCGTATATGCGTAACCAAACGCTCCACAGTAGACATTGTTCACGCCGAGTAAACATCAGACTCTCAATGTCAGAAGACTGAAGGTTACTTATACATTTAATAAATGCCAATCAATAGTGATATCTGTTGCCAGTCGTGCGTTCCGTTTGCCTACTAAATTATGCTTACTTATAGTGTCGCAACGGCCATTCGATTGGGTAGTCAATTTCGCACATATCTGCGGCGGTGCTGCTTAATAGTGGCTTTTTATTACCCTTTTGGCAAGCGCGCATCCCTTAGGGGAACGGGAGGTAAGATGAGCACATTAAGAAGAATTTCAAATGAATGACTTGATGTTTAACAAAGACTAAATGTGATTTATTCAACAAAAACAAATTGAAACTGGGTTTTATTTTTCAACAAGGATATTAGACCGTTTTGAATGATCGTCGAACATTAAAAATTGGATTATTGTACTTGGGTTAAACCGCATGTTTCAAAACATCAAAACTATCATATCTCTGAAACCCATGAACCATAAAATTTTTGAAATATACACTCGACAAAAAAACTAGAGGAACAGAGTGCGAGAGAAATTTTAAGTGATTTATGACATGCTGTAACTTCGTGAAAAACTAACGCATATCGATGAGATGCGCATCATTTTGAAGCTAGAGCTACTTTCAGGTATTAGAATATTTTACATATTTTTATTTTGGTGTGTGTAAGTGTAATGGGCAACAATATTGGGAAGAAATGAAAAATCGATTTTTCTTTATTTTTTATTCTGGACTAACACAATTTTTTGCTAACCACCTCAACAGCAAATCCAATTAACCTTATCAACCAGCTTTTATTTGGTTCCAAGAACATTCCTGTAGGACTTTCCCACACAGAGATATTTCAGTTTGAATGAAACAGTACCCCTTCATATTTGATAATAAATAATTCAATAAACAACCGATGCGATGGTTGTTTATTGAATTATTTGAAAGGCAGTTTTGAAAACTTCAATAAATTCTGCACTAAGATAATTTGTTACTTTGACGAAAAAATTATTTAAATTTTTTGCATCGATTTAAAAAAAATGCCAAAACAGGAATTTTATAGTGCTTTACAAAATTTAGCTGTAATTCTGCAAATATCGCAGTGAGTTCTAATGTTTTCAGGGAAATTTTTAGCCTAGTGTATTCTCTAAACATCTGTGAACGTTTCATGTTGATACGTTAAGCCGTTTTTTCAAAAAGATTTTTTCAAAGTTTGGTTTAAAGCATTTAATCGCAAATCGTATCAGAAGTACAAAATCCTACGCTGTCTCTGTTAGAGGCTACCCTGTTCCTCTAATTTTTTTGTCGAGTGTATATACATTTCAAATGAAACTTAATGGAATGAAATTCAAAATATCGATCCCATAATTTGCACTTTCCATCTCACCCACATTAACAGTTGTTCGTTTCACTTCATCGGTACAATTTTTGCAATTTTTGCATTCACAAATGACCCTTTCCATGAGGTTATGCACAAAAAAAACAAACTGTAGAGTGTGTATAATTATTGGTTGGACCCTTAGTAGGGGAAGGGAGATCTCAGAGGAAAGTGAGAAGTATTCAGGATAATAACTAACATGAAAATTAGAGTATCGCTTTCTTTTTGCAAAGTCTGAAATACATTCAATACTCAAAATCGTATGGAATGCGGAAAACACTGAAATCAGGCTAGATGAAGTCGTAATTTGGTACAACATGAATGGGTTTTATGATGTATTTCATCGTAAAATCTAAAAATCTAAATCGACATCATATACGCATATCAGGCAGACGCAGTTCGTGAGACGCATAAACGTATAATTTAAATCAATGTTGTACTACGGAAAATTATGTAATATAATTTTTCGCAGTACCATGCTGATTTTAATTATAACTTTATGCGGTTTTAGAGAATAATTCAACAGTAAATCATATTATTAGGTGTACCGGTAAGTTTCTTCGGTTTTACAACAGATGGCGTAACTTGACTAGTATTATTATCAAATTTCCAAACTTTCGTTGGAAAGCTACTGTCATTGCGCGTCTTTTCCAGTATATGTCATAAAGTTGAAGCGTAAACACCATAGTTTTTGGTGGAAGTTTATGGTGACCATGCTCAAACTGAGCGAACGTGTGAGACGTGGTTTACCACTTTTAAGGTAATTTTGACGAAGACGAAGACGAACAACGTTCCTGACCGCCAAAATAGTTTGAAGATGAGGAATTGGAGGCTTTACTCGATCAAGATACGCCACAAACGCAACAAGAACTTGCAGATACACTTAGAGTAACTCAGCAAACCATATCCGATCGTTTGAAAAAGCAATGGGAATGATCCAAAAGATTCGGTGCCGTATGAATTGAAGCCACGAGACGTCGAACGCCGTTTTTTCACGTGCGAACAACTGATCCAACGGCATAAAAGAAAGCGCGTAGTTAAGCAGTTTAGACGTGATCCGAGAAGTTCGGTCCGGGATGTCGCCAATAAGCTGAATTTGTCAAGTTCATTCGTCCAGCGGACCAAGCAGCGGGAGGGCCTGCGTACATACAAGGTTCAGAAGGCTCCTAACCGCGACGAAAGGCAAAACATGGTGGGGAAGACGCGAGCCCGGAAGCTGTACACCGAAATGCTGACGAAGCCGCATTGCCTGGTAATGGACGACGAAACCTACGTCAAAGCGGACTTTCGTCAGCTGCCAGGCCTGTTGTTCTTCTCCGCAGAGGACAAATTCAGCGTTCCGGAGGAGATTCGCAAGCAGAAACTATCCAAGTTTGCCAAAAAGTACATGGTGTGGCAAGCGATCTGCTCTTGCGGAAAGTGGAGCGCCCCCTTCGTGATGACCGGCACGGTAAACGGGCAGGTTTACCTTAAGGAGTGTCTACAGAAGCGCTTACTACCACTATTGAAGCAGCACGAGGGCCCGACCATCTTCTGGCCGGATCTCGCTTCGTGTCACTATTCAAAGGACGTGTTGGAGTGGTACGAAGCCAACGGGGTCACCTTCGTGCCAAAGGAAATGAACCCGCCCAACGCGCCGGAGCTTCGCCCAATAGAGAAATATTGGGCGATTATGAAGCAGGCCCTCCGGAAGAACCCAAAAGTTGTCAAATCGGAGGCGGACTTCAAGAGAAAATGGATTTCTGTTCAAAAAAAACTACAACCTGACGTTGTACAGAACCTTATGGACGGGGTAAAGAGGAAGGTGCGAGCATACGGGCTTGGGCTCGAAGTATGAATAAAAAGAAAATGCCAAAAGTTGTTTAATAGTTTTTATTTTACTGTCTAAAATTTTCAAAAGGATCGGTCTACTGGGCGAATTTCTACAGCGTTTTTTCCGTGATGCAATTTGATGTGACACACCCTTTACTACCTTTTCCGATCGATGCAACATGGCCTGGTTGACCAGCACTTCTCCAGTTTTGATGAAGTCAAAAATTGGATCGATTCGTCGATAGCCGACAAACCGACCGATTATTTCCGCAAACGGAATCCGTGAATTGCCAGAAAGATGGGAAAAAGTTGTGACTAGCGATGGGCAATACTTTGAATAGTAAGTTTGTAACCATTTTTGCAGAATAAAGCATTAATTTTTGAAAAAAAAACCACGAAACTTACCGGTACTCCTATTAGATTGTAAATGAGGACATACTACACCATTTAGTGAATTTCACAAATCAAGATCCGCGATATAATATAACATAACAACATTATCGTTTGTGTTTGAAGTTGCTTAGCGTGAGCACGTAAAATTCCAATCAAAATTTTCATCAATATTTAAATTTATCCCGTGTTTCATCAGTTCTTATCATCGTTTACAGTTTACTGTGATTGCTTGGTAAGTGTTTCCCAGTTGAATATAAAATATAATCAAGTGTAATGAAATTTTCGTTCACAAAATTACAGAATAAAGTGTCCGAAATTTGATTTCTTCTTATAAATAGCTTCATTTGAAAAGCATTTCATTCGATGATTTTCTTTATGTTTTCATCAAATAGGTACCAAAGCAGAATATCCAAATAATACCTGTGCATAAATTTTAGATCAGTTTTCTGCATTCTTATTCTGGTAACTTATGCAGATGCTAGAATAAAAACGGAGACGAATGAATCGCATGATGTAAAGTCTCCGTAAATAAAGGAAAAGGAGAAGAAGAAGAATAGAAACAACGAAGGGGGATAGCGAAAAGAGAATATTTGCGAAGTAAACTCCACCCTTGCATAGTAAGTAAGCTTATAGAGGCGAATGAACCCTAAGAGTTTGAAGCCTTTGTAATTCAACAATGAATGAATGAAGTAAGCTGTCGGTAGCGTATGAGTATTGCATCTCCGCTGAGGAAAATTCTCAGAATTTTTCTGTGCCCGAAACAATAAAGGTCGCTTATTCTACTCGTTTTGTGTTTTATGTTTCCTCTCGAGCTGTGAACGCTAGCGAATATGTCACTTAAACTGCATCTAGCTCTGTTATGATGCAACAAGCTCCTAGGTTTGTTGACGGTTTTGACCGAGAGCCGAGAAACGATTTTTCATAAACGGTCATTCTCGCCATGTTTCATTTTTATCGCTGCAACTGTGTGCATCTGTTAGACGCGTGTTTGATGCTTGTTGAATGGCGATGCACGGAAGAAGCATCTCGTTAAATACTCAGTGCAATGTGTGCATTGATATAAAGAAGCAAATTGCGATATATGACTAATTAGTGTATTGTTCTCGAAAAAGGCAAGAAAGATTCGTGGCTTCTCGAAATGATTCTACAAAACAACGCAAGCCATTGAACCTTTTCAGGGTCCCCGGACCTTTTTACTAAAGAGTTATTTATGAAATTTCGACGTATTCGCAAATAGTATCCGAAATGATAAATCAACAAATTTCAAAAGAAAAAAGATTGCGTAGTCCTACGTCCTAAACGGTTGTGTCTCGGATACAACCCCTCGATTTTTTACATTTAGTTTTCCACCGAAGAACAAAGCTCTCACTGCTGGAAATCAACTTCTTCACATTCAATTTCAAATGCTCTGCACTTTGACGTCACTTTTAACCAGGACCCAATGCTAGAATTCACCAGAATTAAATGATCGATAAAAAATGTTACCAATAAGTCCGAACACACTCGTAAATTCCCACAAGCCCTACCTCGACAAAAAAATTTAAAAATTCATTCGCCTTTTTGACGTAGGGGCTAAAATGAAAATCATGTAAACAAAATTAAAGATTTCGATCGCTTTTAACTCAACCATTTCTTAATAGATCGCAAAGATGTCAAATAATCAGAAATATTTCTACCCATCTATCACGACAAATAAAATTATATTTCTCTTGAGGTAATCAATTGAATTATGGAAAATATCAAGCATTACCTAATGTGCTAAATCCCACGTTCCGATTGACCTAATTTGTGCTCTTTAAATTGTACTGATCAAAAGGAGCAGCTGGAGCAGTAACGAAATACAATTTCAATACATCTATATAATAAATAAGAAAAATATATAATAAATAAATAAAATAAGAAAATGAAGAAAATGAAGACAGCGGATAAATGTTGATGTCACTCATATCAATCTCAGTCACACACCAGCTAGCGAGCAGACATGCTGAAACTCAAACTGTTGAAACTCAATATCATATATGTCACAATGAGTATAGCACAAGAGTCGAGACCCGTGAACCTTGTTTAGTATTTTGAACAAAAACAGCACAAATGAATTTCATCAAGCCTGCATTCAGGAACTTTCCTTACTGTCAATAATTTCAGATGATTATCACGAAAGCAAAATTGATCTTCATCTCTTGACGTGAATTTTTATTGAGAACGTGTTTTATTTCCATATTTATAAAAAAGAAAGGACCAGAGCGTTGACCGTTGTGCGACGGTGATCGGTTGAGCGCCCGATATTCGTATTCCGATTCCGATTATTTTCACCAATCGCCTATATGTTTGGGGGTTTATGTTATTTCCGGAAAATCGGAGGTAGATTCATAAAACATAGTCAAAGAATTATACTATACATTTCAATGTCGAAGTCAACAAAAATGATGAATGATGATTATGTGATGAATGGCCTTCCCTTATAATTAATCGATTTAACTCTCAATAGGTTGACGTTGAATTTAATGCTTTGATTCTCACTAACACGCAGTGATCTTCAATTCCGACGTTTCAAATATCATGACGAAAAAGAAGATACAAATGAAAAAATGAACTTCATGGCATGTTGATATCGATGTTCATCCCACTCGTTTTATTTGATAGTGTTGTTTCATATTTATCGACTCTCACTTGAGCAGAAGGTTATCAATACAAGGTAGGCTGAAATTCGCCGTATTTGAATATCGTGAACGTGAATATTTTCGGCACTGGTCCCAACACAAACAGTACAGGCAAACCTTTTTTTTGTGCGGGTGATAGGGACCGCACAAAGAAAGTCGCATAAAAAAATCGTGCAAAACTTCACCAGCAGCTTTAAAAAATCGTGTTCAGTACACATTTTGAAAAAAACATTTTTTGTGCGGTAGATAGGGACCGCATAAAAAAAGTTTCCCCCAGGAAAATAACTCAAATCCACGCCATTCACCGTTCAATTTCCTTTTGTTTCCCTGCTTTGCGGTGGGACACTTTGCCTTTTCGGTTGTTTTGTGTTTTGTGCTTTTAGTTGCATGTCGAAACGTGTTGTTGTTAGAAATCATGTCATTATAGCATTATAGCATTATAGCATTTGATGGGATGACTTATAGCATTTGATGGGAAGAGGGGAATGATTTGAGAAGTGGATAATTTAGACGCAACTATGCTTTTTTCGCACTGAAATGCATATAAACCATCGAAAAAACTAAATGGACTATAACTTCGTCAAATATGCTTCTTTTCATACACCGCACAAACAAAAATCGCACAAAAAAAAACCACACAAAAACAGAAAATCGCACAAAAAAAAATTCGCACAAAAAAAACCACGCAAAAACGGGTTTTATTGTAATGCGATATTGTTCGTTTGAGACACTGCATCGCAATGTAGAATGGTAGTACTGGTGTGACAAAATATAATCGTCGTGAATAGGAATGAGTCAACCATCTTCAACACAATTCCAAAAAAATTATTCAACTAAAACATAAAACAATCTGATCGAACAGCTCTTTGTGTTGTCCTACGTATCATCAGTTATGTACTCGATATTACCCACCAGTCTTTTATTACTTCAGATTTTACTTTAAAATGAGTACTACAAATAATTCTTCAGCAGAAAGTTTTGGTGGTCCTGAGAAGGATCGATTGATTTCCGTGGTTTTGCCAAGACAACTGAAGATGGTTGAGTCATGATTCATTCCTTCCCTCACGGACATAATACGACGAGTACAGGAATGATAGGTTTGTTCCACCAGAACATTTCTAATGAATAAAACATTAAAGCAATTTAATAGTAACCATTTCAATCTCCATTTGGCAACTCAAAACACTATTGGCAAAGTGTACATGTGATGCACAAATCGCTAGTGCCCATTTTCATTGGAAATATTGAACCTAGACTGAAAACAAGTTAACTTTGAAAAATCATAACTCAAAAACGAAAAAACGTCTCTCTGGTTTGGGATATGTTATGTAAAAGAACATCGGCTTTCGAGAAATAAATATGAGAAAATGGCGTCTCTTAACCATTTAAACTATAAAAAAGCAAATAAAATCAAAAATTGCGAAGATAAAATCCTTTTTTTTTTGCAAGTGCAATATTTACAGCGAACTTAAATTTGGCATGTATATTAGTCCAATTAAATTCTCAATTTGATCTTCGAACAAACAAGAAATCGCCTTCAAACTTAATTGGTCTTCGTCTCCGTTCTTTGTCGCTGGTCTCATGTACCCTGAAACCTCTCAAACCAAACTTCTCCTTTGCATTCTGGACCTACAATCATGCAACTCCTGCGTTTTTCAATGACAACCTCTAGTTTCGTTTAAAAAGAGCCACCACACTTCGAATGGGTCAGTTGCCTTCACCTTTCTATCACTTTCTGACTTTCATGTCGATGGTTAGACGTTCTCAAAATCGTTTCAGGATCGAACAGCGTGGATTTTGGATAATTCAACAGATCAGCCAACTGAATTAATTGGAAGCAGAGAGTACGGTATTAACATTGCGTCGCCATGATGTCAATGAATGATCTTTTCCAAACAACAGATAACTACTGAGATTTTATACATACCTAACTGAAATCGTTAGTGTTTTGAAAGTTTCTATTCACATAATAAATAAGTAAATAGCAGCATTTTTGTGTGTCAGGATTTTACTCGAGATTAACCTTTATGTTGTTTACTTTCAGCGGATTGACACATACTGATTTCCAAAAAGAAATAATGACGCTTTAACATAAATGGTGACCAGATGTTCCGAAGTGACTCAATGCTGTTCATGCCACTTTTTCGAATTCACATATTTCACGGCGTCACTTCAGTCTATTAGCTATACCTCGTACATAAAAAAGACAAATAAGTAACGTTGTTTCTAATAGTGACAATTTTATATTTTCTACTATTTCCATTGTACTCTGATGAAAATACGATTAAAATGAATCTAGCTAAGTCGACCTCAATACTCAAAACTAGATATCAATTAAAATGCAATCGAAAAATATTTGTTTCTTCTTTCTTCATTGTAAGCTGATTAAAATATATTTCTTTGTTTGTTATCATGTAAACCTGAATAATCTCAATTTCCGTTCATGATATAGATTGGTGATCTTCATTAATTCCCACCGAAAATTAAATTCCAGACATTCCATATAGATTGCCACTTTTAAGTCGATACATACAACACACCTCCGTTGGTTTCACATAACAAAAACCAAACGAAGAAAATCGGCCTCCCCCTGAAAATTAAACCATACAAAACTACTGCGGATACTGCAATAACAATGTGCATATGCACAAATACCAAGGGAAAATGTACAAGTTGACCTTTGGTTCGGCTAAGGTGCCCGGAAAATGAGCTTCTTTTGCGGTTTGGCAATAATGGCTACTGCAAAGCCGCTCCGAAGGTCGGCTTTTCACTGCCACCCTTGAACGGCTTCATATGGGAAGAGCGAACAACCGTTCTCATGTGGCCGCTTGCTGAACCCGTGACGATGACTAATGGCTATGATATCACACAGACTGGCTGGCTCCGCGGGCAAAGTCTGGATAGTCTGAATGCCATGACGTCCGGAGGACATTTGGAACGCAGCTTAATGTTTGTATTAACTACGCTAGGGCAGAGCAGTAAAAGTCGCGAAAAATACAGTCTGAAGCCCCGGTTATTGCGACTTTTTCTGTTGTGTTTCTATCTTATTTTGGATCTTATCCTGAAGGCAATTCTTGCTTCGGCGTAACGATGGAGGAAACACATACCGATTCCCCACCACAAAAACATCCCGTTGTTCCTTATGAATATTAAGCATTAGTCATAGTCACCATGATAAAAAAAAACCAAATTCGAAACTCCCAACAACCCACAACTGGAATAGCAGAGAGGGCTACAGAATGAGGACCAGTGATAAATATCTGCCATGAATCACGATAGGATGGTGATTTTTTTCCTATAAGGAGTTCCACCAATTTGCTTCGCCCGAAAACAGTTTCATTGTAATTCCTTACGTTCCCGTTAACAAGTCTGACCGAATGTGAGAATATGATGAATGAATCAATGGACGGATGGATGAAAATTAATCATCACATTCACCACCTGTGCTTCCCCACACCCCCCGATCATACGTGGGATTTATTGTCACGTTATATTACTCTCATCACGGCTCGTGCCGTTTGTCCGCCATGCGGATACTTTTCATTTTTTCTGCCACATCTGGTTTCGGCTTTGCATAATAATGTTTGAAAGATGCCGTTCTACACGCCGCGGTGTTCGATCCGGGCTGGATGGTGCATAGTTATGAGCTCCGCGAAGTATGTGTATGCTAATTAGGCTGAGTGCACAGCTGCATGAAATCGGTGGCAAATAGTTGATACATTCATACCGTGCTCCGCAAGGTTCTACCGCATTACCTCTGGCTTGAATCGCTATTCAACGCTCAAAGAAGATTTATTTGGCGTTTGTATTGTCGCGGGTTGCCTCGAGCGAGACATTGCGGAATCCGACATGGAACAAGGTGGTCCGATTGAGTGCAACTAAATCCTGCTGTAGTGCCACCCATGGGTAATGAAAGCTGGAAAGACTCATACGATAGTTCCTTTCTGTGCGTACTCGATTTCTGAAGAAAAACGAACCAATGATTACACCGACTCATAAAGCGCAGCAAGTGTCGTCACTCTGAAGATGCTTGTTATTCTTGTGATTTTGTAAGTGACGCGAAAAAGATTCACGATAGTTCAAACTAATTTCTCTGATTGAAGATTATCTCGGCCATAAAATGAACGAAAAACAAATCGCACTATTTGCATGCGTTGTTCAGGTTCCAATTTATTCATGATGGAATGGCAAACTAAACACAAAACAAGAGACAACTTTTTCAAATTTTAAATTCTATCTTTTATGAAAAGCATCTCTTCTATAGATACCTTGTTAAAAATCAAATACATCGAACCTACAAATCAAAATCTTATATTCAAATGGAATTCTTTCTGTTCTAATTACAGCATCTCCTCATCCAGCGGGCAGCAGTAGTATATCGAAGGAACGAAATGGCGCTACGGTGGAAGACGATGACTATATCTACGACGACGAGGACGAACCGTCCAAAGAAAACGGGGACAATGAGATCAACTATATGAGGCCCAACTCGAAGCTTCAACTGCTGACCAAAAATCATACGCTCGAGGCGGATGTGGGCCAAATGGTCGTACTGCCCTGTCATTTGCAGAATGTAGAGGGTGAGTAGTGCCAAAGTTTCTTATCTATTTAACTTCTGTTCAATTTGATCTTGGCCATACTTGGTCATATTTCGCATAATGGTAGTTCTGTTCCATATGTATCTGATTAAACACCTTCTGGTGATTTCCAAAGTTGAAACTAGAGATTATTCTAATAAGTTCCGTAACAATATCCATGAAGTTTTGATCCCCATTTTGTAAAGTATTAAAAAGTCTTCCAGACTTTCTATAAGAGACTCCAGGGTTCTATGGTTTCGAAAAGAGCGGGCCGAACTACTACTATTTTGTTTTGAATATGTATAGATTACATATTAATATAGTCTAATGTTCTATATGCATCATTCACCTTCTCATGGGATACATTATGTATTGAGATACTTCAAAGACGTTGAAATTGGTTCCCTGCTCAAACGCTGCCAACAAGATCAACATATGTCACAATTGCTTCCATTCGTTTTCTGTTCGTATAAAGAGGCAATCATCCAACATCGATACGCTAGACTGGCAACTGAACTCAACGACAAGCACAATGCGAACATCTTCTGCTCATAGCAAACGGCATTTGTCAAGTAAAAATATAACCATCGGTAACCTCAAAACTACCGTCCGCAATGCCAACAGCCAAAGGCAGACATCATTTGCATTAACCCCTTAGCCTACGATTTAATTTCAAAAAGAACGGACCAAATGTAAACACTTCGATAGGTTTCTGTCACACAGAAACTTGACTCAAAAAAGAAAAAGAACACATCTCTGATGTTGAGATATTTTATGTAAAAAATCCTCAACTTTCTAGAAAAAATATTTAAAAAATTAGCGCTCTTGGTCCCGAGACCATGAAAACCATGAAAAACAAAAACAATAAATAATGACGGAAACAAAATTTAAATTTTCTGCGACTAAAGAATTTTTCATAAAAAAGACAAGATGATTGGCCTTCATCTGATATATCGATCATTAGAATCGGTCCAGTAGTTCAAAAGTTGTGAGTTTAAAAAAAAATAATTTTAGGAAAAAAGTGAAAAAATTCATTTTTGAACGAACCCTAACGAAAAAAATTATAAAAAATAGGGGTCTAATTGTTTGCGATAAAGAACAAATCTACCACTTTTCATGAAAATCTGAGAACCCCTATATCGGTTTGGCATTGAATGGCTGAATAGACGTAGTGCAGCCACGGGTAAAACGGACAGTGGGGTATAATGGACAGGTGGTTGATTTGTATAGTTGCATTATGAATTTCAAATTTCTGGACAGTCACATCCATAATCACATCCAATGCATGATGGAAAGTGAAGGGAAGAATATTGAACTTTTTTTTATATTGCTTTCTCTTTTTGTTCTATTTCAGTTACTGGACGCACAAACACTGAGAGAGAGTGAAATTACCTCTACGCTTCGTATATTATGAACCTGTTCATATCCCCCCACTACATGTCCATTATACCCGCACCGATAAAAATGTTCTAATTTTCGGCTTGTTTTATTTTCAGTAAAAAACATGGAAAAACACATTTTTATAAAACATTTGGCCAGTTTTTTCGAAAATCAGTATATTGAACTATAAGAAACTGCTTTTAAATTTTTGAAAATATGAGTTTCCAAAGATACTATTGAAGTTTTCCTTAACATGTCCGTCTTATCCCCATCTCCCTTATTTTGAGTGTTCTCTCGAATTTTCTTTTCCAAGTCTATCAAGTATGGCGTGAAAACAAAGAAAAACTACGCTGGATATAAGATTTGGAGGCACGTTTGACGGACACATGAATACATTGCAATCATAGATTTATGATACTAACAATATATTTGAAAATGAACAAAATAGGTTTTTGGCATAGGACTATGTTTCGGGCGTTAGCTCATAATTATTCTCCATTTACCGATAATAGGCATTAATTTTATATTATATTGTATGTTGTCCAATCAATTTGTGCTCAATTCATGTTTTTATCGTGTAGGTCTCACTACTAACAATTTGTGTAATTATGGTCCAGGATGTCATGATATCGAGTATATTGTTTGGTTATGTGAAAATGCAATGAATGAATTTAAATGGCTGCTGATTTAGAAGATCGAAAGGGTATACCCACGTAAATCAGATTATGATAGCTTGAGTAGTCGTGATCTTACAGGGCTGTAAAGTATGATCGAATGGCTTTAATGGTATTTTTATGTACATTTTTGAACAGAATGCGGTACCGAATTCCACAACGTAATGTCATTTAATCCGTTTAAAGGATACAAGTCGTACAGGAAACGGTTTTTCCAGGGCATCCATTTGATGGATCAAAAGAGAAAAAAAAATACAGATTTTGAACAATGTTTTCATTTCAATTACTACACACATTTAAAAGCAATTACTACACACAATCACAGTCCTATGTCAAGATCCCGTCCGTGCCCCTAGGCTCAAACCCATAAACTTTTTTCAATTATTGAACATTTTTTTCACAAATATCAAAAATCACATACGAACATATTTGAATGGAAATTAAACCAGTACTAATTTTCAAATTTCTGAAAAAGATATCAAAATGTTATAAATATATATTTTTTGTAGCGCAACACTGTTAAAATTCTGAGTAAAATCACACATATCTAGAAAAGACGTAGAAACACATTTCAATACGAAGTAGAGAAGTAGTGAATCTTTAAATTTTCAAAAAAAAATTTTCATTGTCTCAAGATTTTTTTAGTACTTCAATTTTATTATGTAGAACATACTGAGTAACGAAATATGAATTATTCTTATGTTTTGAATTTATCATCATTCATTCTTACAGCAACCACCGACAAATAAAGTCCGGCATCTGTAGCATTGTTTAGAAAATAGTCGATTTTCACTGGTTTGGTTTAAACGACCGCATATTTTCGACGTAGAACTACGCAATTATATTATGCAATCCACTTGTTTACCACTTCGAATATTATTTTAGAATGCATGGAAATTTTTGTAATAGATTATGTTCTTCGTTACAAATAAATTTGATGAACTTCTTTTACGTTTGACATGATGCCCGGGACACCAAAATATGTGAACGGTAGAATTGTCAAACGATCAAACGGTTCTCAAACCGCGAAAGTTCATTCACCTCTAGTATCTGAAATGACGATTTTCCCTGGCTTCTCAGTTTAAAAGTACGTTTTAGGGAAATATATTCCGGTCTGCACAACGACAAGCGAGTGCAAAAGTACTCAACACTAGAGACGTCGGTTAATCGTTCGATTAATTTAAATAATCGAATATCTGCAATTTTATCCGAGTAATTTTGTATCGAATAATGAAAAATCAAAATATGAATACATCGAATAATTATCACAGTAATCGCGATTAATGAAAAAGGAAACAATTTTTTTCAAAAAATACAGTGCAAAATTTAAACTTTGTTTGTCGAAATTCATCGATTATGCTAAACCACTTACGGTTGAAGCATAAAAATAATTCCCTGATGGTGGAGGAGACTGGGGAGAAAAATTCAGCGTCTGCAGGAGTAAATAGCGGAATAGAAGGATGTGATCTAATCTCCTGTACTAAAGTGGTAGTATTCAAATTCAGAGTGCCAAGGAAAATACTAGTGGTCAATGATTCTACAAAAATACTTCTTTTGAACTAGTAGTTATAGGGACCAAGTAGAAATTTTCAAATAAATCTGCTATTTCAACAACATTCGAAGAACAGGTAGTTTTGAACACAAAAAATTGTATG
This sequence comes from Toxorhynchites rutilus septentrionalis, assembly GCF_029784135.1. Taxonomy (NCBI): domain Eukaryota; kingdom Metazoa; phylum Arthropoda; class Insecta; order Diptera; family Culicidae; genus Toxorhynchites; species Toxorhynchites rutilus. Next base: position 93,178,146 of record NC_073745.1, on the reverse strand, counting down.
TTGGTGCAATTAAAATATTTTGCATCATTTGCATGATGTGCTCTTTTTTCAATCGCCCGCAAAAAAATCACGAAATGGTAAATTTATCAATATACTGAATTACCATTCAAAAACTACTATTCTGCATATTCTGCATAATTTTTTTTTATAAATGTCTGTTCATCTCGATTACAAGAAATAAATATTCGCTCGATTAATCGAATTCTGAAAGACAATTATTTGAATGAATCGATTATTTGGCCCCACGATTAATCGATAATCGAATAAACGAAAAATTTAGACATCTCTACTTAACACCAAAAAATACCCCCGACTTGCATGTATATTTGCAGGTACATTAATTTTGAAGTTCGTGTTAGGGAAACACAACTCAGTGGGCAAAAAATACCCCCGACTTACATCTTTTTACAAAGCGGATTCCCCCAGGTACATTGATTTAGAAGTCTGTGTTAGGGAAACACAGCTTGGTGGAAACAAAAATACCCCCGACTTGCATGTATATTCGCAGAGCGCATTTCCTCAGGTACATCGATTTTGAAGTCTGTGTTGGGGAAACCGTAAATCGGGCCAATCAAAACTTGACAGTTAAGGCGTTTAAATAACGCTTGACATTTTACAGTTATTCAATTGTTCATCTCATGGAAAATAATATTTTATTAATTGCGATAGACGCGTATTTCCTATCAATTGATGCAAACATCTTTCCGATCGGTTAAGAAATGTTAGAGCTATAAGCATTCGGAATATGGGTAGGATTAGCACACCAATCCGCAGAATAAATGTATGGGAAAAAGGTTCTTCCAGTTTTTCTGAATTGAAACCGTTTAGAGATTAGCGAACTGTAATGCGAATATCAAACAAATCTTAGAGAATTTCCGATTCGATTGGTATGCAAATCATGAGAATTCGTTCACAGTGAAAGTAGTTATTAACGTTAACTTTATTTCATAAAACCGTGACCTGTATTCTGATTTGGCACCCTTCCTGAAAGACGTAGCTCTACGTCAAAAATATATCACGTCAATCCATCATTCAAGGGGGTCTCCGTAGCCACATTGGTTGCGCGTTCGCTTAGTAAGCGATCGATCGTGAGTTCAAAACTCAGGGCCCTCATTGACCATCTTTGTGTTGTTACAGAATAACTACGTTCACGCAACAATCATCAGCGATGGAGATCGATCCACGGTCGAAATAAGATCGATTCATCCATACAACTGCTCTGCTCTGCAAGACACATCGGGCTGCTGTTCTATAAATAACTCAACAATGATCAATAAAAACTGTCTCCGCTGTCCGGTCTAACTGGATAAAGGAAGAACAGAAGGAAAACGCTTACGCCTAAATGACTACTTTGTAAATGTGTACCATATGCAATGGTATAGAAGGAATACTGGCTAATGGCAACTGTGTAATGTGCTAATTATAGATATGATAACCATGTGACATGTACACTATTAAAATTCGGCTCTGTTACAGCTAAAATGCTAATGAGCCTAAAATAAATAAATGGGATAAAAAAATCCATCATTCCTAGTAAAAGTTATGGCTTCCATTTCAACTTACCCCGTATTTGAACTTGCCTCGGTGTACCTTACAGTTTTCGTCATTTGCCGCTCTGCTTCCGTTCTGATTTTTCACTCCCAAATCGCTTCGGAACGCAATCTCAGAGACATTCTCAGACGGTCAACTGCAGATAAGTCACAATTTGGCCAGTAACCAGTGAACATCTTTTCTCAAAGCTAAGAGTAGATTTTATAATTTTCAAATGGTATTTTTTGAGGCTATGTGAGAGTAGTTTCTGATTTTCAAAATCGCCTGTTGCAAGACTAGAAGCGAACAAACTTTAAAGTTCAGAACAAAGAATGAAAACTACACATAAACATTTCAGCGGAAAACGATGGCGTGAAAAGTCCTAAAGTGCATACATACAACGTCCCGTAAAGTCACCGTAAAGGAATGAAACATCAAATATTTATTAGAGAAAACTCGATGGAGCAATCATATGTTCAGCATTTGATGACTTCCAATTCAGGTTAGTGATTCTACAGGTTGTAGTTTATGTAGCAAGAGAGGAATGCGACATGTGGTGAATTTTTGTACGGTTCCCGCGGAGGCAAAACGATTTAATAAGCCATTTTCAGCTGCTTCTAAAAACTAGGCACACTACCGGCCCGAGTTATACGTATTCTCAAAGTTATATAGAAGCGAATTAATTGAAATAATTTCGTAATCTAAAAGATATTTTCTTATTATCATATGTATTTTTAGTTGTTTTGAATATAAAAAATAATTTAATTTGTTGTTCTCCACCTCAACACGCTGAGCCCCATTGGGACTCTGGGGACTGACATAAAATTTTTATCTCATCGAAACTGGGAACGATAGTAACAAAGCTAGGAATTGGTTTTTGGAAATGCCGCCGACGCGAGACTGGTAGAAAATACATTGTCGTTCTTCCGCCTAGTTGGGGCTTAACGTGCTAAAGCCAGAAAACACCTTGCTTACATGAAAAAATATGTGTACAGGGTAACATGTAGCTGACCCCGAATATTTAGGAAGGTGATAAAGCATTATATTTGATGAAAAAAAATCTTTCTACGCCTATCGTCGAATCTCAAATTTGACAGAGTTATAAAACTCTTCTTGTTTTGAGATCCGTTAGGTTTAAACGGGCTCTAATTCAAAAACTAACTACGCCTCTCAGAACGATTGCTTCTCCGGTTGATTTATTTTATAAATGAAAAAATTTGGTATTGGATGCAGATCGCTTTATCCCATTTTCTTTTTCTTTTTTTCTTGATTAAAATCCATCATAAACTTGATTGTTTCTATCAGCTAAATTAAAGCTCTCTAATTGATCTACAATTCGTTCTTTAACACCCAACTCCTATATTTTTCGGTTTCGCAGTATCATTTTAAACACTTCCTGATGGGCCTTCAATTTGAATCTTCAAAACCTACCCCACTGTACTAAAAGTAACCAATTAACATTCCCCTTAACATAACATATATTATTTGTTTTTCTCAAAATGGAACATTTTTGAAATAGGAAAAAATAAAAATCCAAATTTTCCAACAAAATATATCGGATGTCGTCTCTGTCAAAAGCTTTATTTTTAGGTTACAATTTAATCAGATGTTCAGTACCACGGAATGATGTAGCCATAGTTGCCGCGATATGAAGCTGTGATGCTCAAATTAGACGTTCCCCCATTATTTTCAAAAATACAAGATTTTCACTGATTTTTTAAAAATAAAATCAGATCCAAAGAAACTTTCTTCTCTCGCCTGATATCTCATTTACTAGTCTCATCACGAGGAAAACATTTGTCTTATGATTCATTCAGCTGGAGCTGCAAACCGCCTAGTCAACAGATGACGGAATCATTCACTCATCCGAACCGAAAGCTCGTTTGTGTTTTTAGTATTGATTCGTGATTTTTATGCAAATGCCAATCCCCATGAGTGCGCTTCTGACAGGTAATATTGAAATCAGGGGAAGGCTTCTATACGTGACCATATTTCTCTCCGCTAACGGTGATCAACCATCACTAAGTGAGTCACCGAGTTAAGGTGTGGGGCAGTGGACTGCTCGGTCAATGTTGGACTAATCACATGAGACAAAAAAGAGACCCATCCCATCAGTCCACTTAGTCGAAGCCGGACGGATGACTACGTGCAATTCGCTCCCTTCATTGTTATTAAAACTGAACTAATCGTCCGTTCGCCCCGTCATCAGCGGGTGGGTGATTGACGGCTTCCACTCGACTAACCTAGTTCGTGAGGTTAACCACTAATGGTAGGTTCTGGATTGAAATATCATTTTTCGCGTATTAGGGAAACATCTGCAGGCAGATAGTTGGGTGGCAAAAACTAGGACTTAATTACAAATGTGACAAAAATTACAGCAAACAAATTGGCGAACACAAGAGTTTTTGGCAATATTTTGCTGGTACATCGGATTTACGAATAGCGTTTGTGTGACAGATTTCATGTTCGATGCCATGCCATGTGAAGTTCACAAAAATGATACGCAAAATGAAGATATGATGAAGATAATATGAAGAATATGAAGATAATAACGAATTCCAGCATTGGTCTGCGAAGATACCACGTGGAGCAGCATTATTAAAGTACCACATTTGAAGGCATTGACGAGGCCACATGCGAACCACCAGAGAAATATGAGAACTATTATAGAAATACATCATTTGCGATTTAAAGTGAACATGCACACTTCAAAGCCAACGCTGAAAACAAAGTGCCATTTTCATTGAAAATTTATTGAACGTGATAAGAATCTGACACTCCATTAGTCAGCTAGGAAAAATGTAAAATGTCCACAATCCTTTTCTACCCCACTTCCTTGTATATTGTGTGGCAATCTTTGAAACCAAGGTAAACGAGAAGTAAACATTCGTGGAATGAAAGTGTGATTGAATTGAAATGCCACAAACAACATTCCTTGTATTATTGTCCCTGCTCATACGGCAGAATTGCACAGAACCAACGATTACAGTGTCCATGCACAGCATTTGAATATATACCTAACAAACAGAGCTATCGATGCTCGTTAGAGACATTCAGAGTACAAATTAATTACATACGCTATGTGAGTTCTATTGAAATGCTTCTAATAAATCCTATTTGTTTCTCTTTTTTCCTGCTTATCTCCAGAGAACACAATTGTGATGTGGCACAACACATCGAATCTGCTGTTCATGAAAAACAACACTTACACCAATGACCCCCGGTTGACGTTCGCACAGAACTACTCCCTGCTGATCAAAAACGTGCAAATTAGCGACGATTCGATTTACAAGTGCACCGTACTGCCAATCCAAGCGTCCGCCTTCATCACACTGAAAGTCAAAAGGTTAGAAAAATCTTTCCATCGATTGTCATCGCTTATCGATGTTAATCCTTGTAATATCCCATTTTGCTACAGCCAACCACACAGCGTCCGGATTACCCACGGAAACGCTGACTACACCAACCGAGATCTGGAGATCCAGCAACGCGATCGCAAGTTCATTATCCACTGCCGAGCACTGGGATACCCAACGCCATCCGTTACCTGGTCGTTCCGAGTAGGTTCCGTCACGAAACCGTTCGAAGATTGCAGCAAATTGATTTTGATTGATTTCTGAATTTCAGGGCAAACATTTGGACGACAACTATGCGAAGCACACGGGAATCAACATTCGCAAGGAGTTCCTCGAGATTCACGATGTCAAGGCTCATCACGCGGGAGATTATGAATGTTTGGCCCAGAATGGTATCGGAGAGCCCGTGAGTGCCGTCGTGAATGTGCAGATCAAGTGTAAGTAGCGATTATTAGATTATCCCCGGGCTGGCTATGTTTGTGGGTGGTTGTAAAATATTATTCAAAGAGGAAGTTGGAAAAACGGTTGAATGCAAAGTTAGATAAAAATATTCTTCCCGCAGGATCGTAAATTGCCAAACGATGTCCAACCAATGTCTGACAATGCTGTAAGAAGTAAGCACTGGAGGATAAAAATTTCCAAGGAAAAACCAACTTTTCGAACAGCTGGTCATTTATAGGTTAAAAAGATAAAAGGTTTTTCAATAAATGCGCTACAAATGTTTTCAAGGTTTTCAAGCATAAATCGGTCGATACTGCTGCAATTTCACGTTCGATATTCGTACGATGTTCATGAATCGTCGATGGCTTATTGACATAGACCATAGACTTGACGTAGTCCCACAGGAAAAAGTCTAACGGCGTCAAATCGCACGGCGGAGCCAGCCAATTAATTGGGCCACTTCGTGAGATAACACGCTCACCAAACATGATCTTCAATAAATCGATTGTTAAATTGCTGAGTGGCTTGTGGTGCCGTCCTGTTGAAACCATATATCATTGAGCGGTAGCGATTTCCATTCACAGTAAAGTGCCGGTCTTGATCATCAAGGAAGAAGTACGGCCCAATGACGCCGCCGGACCATAAACCGCACCAAACGGTTTTTTTTTTCGGCATGTAATGGAGACTCATGGAGTACGTGTGGATTTCTGCCTGACCAATAACGCACATTTTGCTTATTGACGAAGTCATTCAGCCAGAAAAGAGCCTCATCGCTGAAAATGATTTTTCGATGAAAATCCGGATCATTTTCAAGTTCACAAACATACGATGCTTCTGGTGGTCAAGAGGCTTCAGTTCTTGCGTCAATTTGATCTTGAAAGGATGTAGGCCAAGATCTTTTCGCAAAATTAGTCACAGAGATTGATGCGCTAGCGACAGCAATATCCTCGACACTATGGGCACTTCTTTGTTTCACTGGCACGGGAACGTTTTGTACTGTGCCTGTGGATTCAAATTTTTCCACTAGACGCTCAATTGTTGATCTGGCAGGACAATTATAACGACCATAGACGTAGCGCTCTTAAAGTTGAGGCCATTGACTCCGAATTTCGGCAGTAAATTTTAATAATATCAACTCGTTATAGGATCGTATATCTTTCCATTGTGAAATGGCAAACCTTACTGAAGAGAAATGCCAAGAGAGTGGGGAAAAAATATGGCGTCGTCTGCTGTCCCTATCGGTTTACTTTTGTAGCGTCCCCATTGAAATACCCTTTATATGCTACCATGCGCAGAAAATAAGCGTTTTTTTTTCGCAAGCTTAACGATCATGATATTTTATGTGTCTTTTTGAAAACAGTTCCCCTAAGAAATTCGTCACCATTCCTGATACAAAAAAAAATACCAAAAAATATACCTGGATGATGGGGCCAACCTGTTTCTTTTCGAGAAATATTCCACCGCCATTATTCGACGATCCAGAAGTCTCGTTGAAATGGTGAAACACAACAACGTGAATAGAGTATTCTATTTTGTCCGTTGAATGGGTTTCGAATCACTTGAATCGTTTCACTAGAATTGAATGTTTTCCCAACTTTTCAAAATTCTTCAGAGTAGAGAAAAATACGTTTGAATAAAATGAAAATATAACTCGATCAATTGATTAGAAATATTTCTACGCACCTATCATGTATTTTTATATAATGCACCTATCATTTTCAGTGCTCCCTTGACCGAGTGGTTAGCGTCATAACTAACATGCCGGGTGTTTGGGTTCGATTCCCGTTCTGGTCGGGGCATTTTTCGTCAAAGAAATTTCCTCCGACTTGCACTGTGATCACGCGTATTCTAGAGCTTGCCACTCAGAATGCATTCAAGGCATTCATTCATAGAAATCTCAACTAAGTACTAATAAAAATGACGCAAGTAATACTACGTTGAGACGGCGAAGTTCCTCTAGGAACGTTAGTGCCATTGAAGAAGAAGAAGACCTATCATTTTCAATGGAGAAGCTGACTGTCCCAGCCTACTTGCAAAAATGTCAGTGAACGCTCCCACCTGGATTCAACGACGATCTCTGGATCAGATGCTGGCTGTTCCATTCCACCGCTCGCTTTTCAGTTACTTTGTGCCGATTTCCACTATAACGAGAGCATTCAACGAAGTGTCACATTTGTTTGATTTCGATATGTCTTCGACAGTGTTTAGACAGAAAATCCTTCGCTCTAGACATCCTCCACGTTATTAGGTTAAGTTATATTCATTAGGACTTTGAGTCAGATGGATTAATAAATCAATAATAATAATAATACATAATAATTAGATTTTTTTTTCGAGATAAACAATTACATCTAAATGCGTTAAACCCCATGTTTTGATTAGCCTAATTTGTAGTCCTCAAATTGTACTGATCAAGAAAGGCAACTAGAGTAATATCGGAATACAATTTGAACACATCAATACTACCGCGAAAACAAACTAAGCTATCCACCGTGCATATCATTCTATCCAAGGGGAATATGAAAAATATATGAAATTTGATTGCTGTTTTGAAAATGGTTTGCGTCGCTCAGTGCAATCATTTCTTTACTTATATGCACGTAAATATGAATTAGAAGCAACATAACAGGCCCGAGGACGAGGCTTCAGTCTTCGTCATATCGAACAAAATATACTATTCCATAAAACGACCATCATTGAAATGTTTCACCATGTACTATCTGGTAAACAGAAACAACTTCTGTTAATTTTTATGAACATGAATAGGAATGTCATATGTTAAGATATGTTTTTTTTTTTTGAGAAAAATAACAAACATAGACAAAACAAGTCTAAAATTGATCAATCGAAACTCTTTTCTGAGTGCCAAAATCCTAAAATCATAACAAATAGCAATAACTTCGAAACATCTAAGTAGGATGAAACGCGTTATATAAAAATACACATCAGTAAAAAAAATATTTAAAATTTCTCCAAAATTAAATAATGAATTTTTTTTTTTGTTCAATATGATTGTGTAGACACTTTCCGTGCCTTGTTAATACACAAGGCGCGCCTAGAAGTATATCCCAAGACGGGTCTATGGTACTAGGTGAGGCCGTTTCTTCATTAAGTTGGTTAGGGGAGCGGTATATGAAAATAGTACGGAAGAAAGCAGAAGGGGAATTATTTGCTTGAAGCGTGAAAGAGACATACTTTCGCATGTCTCTTTCACGCTTATTGTGTTTGTTTACAAGCTTATTGTGTTTTGTTTACAAACAAACCACAGTAGACTTCCAAGATGGCTAAGAGTGGTTTTAGCAAGTTGGCCCACCTTACGATATACACTCTGTCCAACTTTTATAGGACCAGGTGATGCTGCTTAGTGCTTGCTGCTTAGTGCTTGCCATTGTAAACAAACAATGCTTCAACTTATATTCTAGTGTATTGGTATTGGCGACTACCATACACTGCATGATCTTCATATGTGTGTGTGCAAGCGCTGAGCGTAAACTAAATGTTTTGTATTTTTCAAGTGTCAAGTTTCTATAAAATCAGTTACATTTTTCCGTTATTTTAGTTGGTTTAATCAATAAATCTGGAAAATGTCGAAGGGAAAAGTGCTCACGGAGAGAAAAGAAAGACAAATCGATGCATTCCACCAAGTAAATGTTGGTATCAGAGAAATTTCTCGTCGGATTGGACGATCCCATCAAGTAGTGCTCAATTATTTGACGAATTCTCAAGGACACGGTAAGAAGGAGAGAGCTCCACGTTAATCGAAGCTCTCTCACCGGGATAACCAGGAAATAACTAGAGCAGCTTCGAATACCACAAAATCGCTTATGCAAATAAAGCAATATTTCTATTTAAATGTTACTCGGGTGACAATTCGTCAAGTTTTGGTAAAAAATCCTCACATAAAAAGGGTTTAAAAAGTTAAAGCTCCTAACCCTAACACCATCTCAAATCGGAAGACGTCTGAGTTTTGCCAAAACTCCCATGAACCGACTGTGGGACACAGTATGTTGTGACAAAGAATGTTTCCAAAAGAATACATTTTGCTATATACCATAACGAAAAGTTCTTCAATGCATAGGTTATCTTCACTGACGAAAAAAGTTCAATTAGGGTGGTCCTGATGGTTTCAACGTGTACTGGCGTGATTCACGGAAGAAGGAACAGTAACAGGAACAGAACAGGAACAGAAACCAGGAGTTTTGGTGGAGGTTCGTGCATGGTTTGGGCGGGATTCTGTGCAACCGGAAAGCTCAAGATAGCTTTCACATCAGTCAAAGATTACATACATGTTCTGGAATCCTATCTCCTGCCGTTTTTGCGTGGATATCGTCACAAAAAAATCACATTCCAACAAAACTATGCTACTATTCATACCAGCAAGGAAACTGAGCAATGGATTAAGGACCAAACACTTAATTTTTTGGACTGGTCGGCTCGCCCTCCAGATTTGAATAATGTTAAAAATCTTAGGGGGATCTTTGTACGCAGAATCTACACTGAGGGAAAACGGTACACCACGATTGAAGAGCTCAAGGTCGCAATTTCGGAAACATGGAATTATCGAGAAATTTGTTCAGCAGCATTTGGTAAATAGTATGCCAACACGAATTTTACAGGTTATTAGCCGAAATGGCAGGGTTGCCAATCATTGACATGTAAATCAGCCGATCGTTTTGAATTTTTCATTGATAATACTTATGAATTATCAATTGGTCTTATAGAAACTGGACAGCTGACATTATCATATTTTAGCACAATAAATAAACAAACAACTCTTTTGAATGAAATTGACGTTAAATATACTTCATTCTAAGCATTCAATAGTGTATGAATGTATCTTGTTGAAGTTCTAACTGTTTGTGTTGCAACGAAATAGAATCAGGGTGGCCGTATAGAAGTTGGACAGAGTGTACTTCTAGGCGCCTTGGTTGATACAAACACCCATCATCCATGGATATGAAGTTCAATGTTTAGATTTGATTCTGTTGTTTGGAAAATGCCCATTTGAAAATCTGTAAAATTTCCCAATTTCACATATTGCTTATGCAATTCTAGCTCAGCCCTAAAATAATTTCTGAAGATAAAAGCGAAATGAAGGGATATCGATAGTTTATATCAACTAGGTGAGGACCTACATGTCTCTTCTTATTCGAGCTCGACTTCTGGAATATCAAAACAAAAGAGATGATCGTAAGAACTTTAGACTCGTTTTCTGAAATAGCGCCCAATGAATGTGTGATGGTTTGGAGAAAGATCTAAATGTGTCCATATTCCCCATGTTAAGCTTTCGTGCTCCCTTGTCACCTTTGTGAAAAGATTGTGTCGATGAAACAAGTAGACCTGATATCAATTGGCTCTGTTTATCCAAATAGTCCTGCATGAGCTGAAGGGCGATATCTCCTTTATGGAGTTTAGTATTATTACAAAAAAATTGTTCAACAGCTCTAGTGAACCTAAAAAATTCTCAACTTATTGAACGTGAGGTTGATCCATATCAAGTTTATCATAGGTATTTAAAAATGTCTTTTAAATTGCTTCACTCAATATATGAAATCGATTTTGAATGAAAACTCCGCATTTTGTCATAAATAAATGTCCGGTATTTCGGTAGTGGTATTCGGGCGCTTTTATCGGTTTTCGATAATGTTAAAACTAATGCGATTTCCTAATCATACGATCGTCAGATGGTATTCAAAGAACTCCATTCGGGCCCGAGATCTTCTCGAGCGATTGTCTTATTCCTCTAGCCTCATTTTGATTTCCTCAATAAAATATGTGACCATACTAGCCTCGAATTGCTCCCGAGTAATTGGTTCCCAGAGGAGACGACCTGACGTAGTGGTCAACATCCTCACCTCTCACGCTAAAGGTCACGAGTTCTATTCCCACATTCCCACATTCCCACATTCCCACATTCCCGACATTCATTCTTCGATATGGAAGTAAAGCCGCGGTCCGAGTGACGAACCAACCATAAAATTGAATGTCTCTATAACACAAAGAAAAAAAAAGTAAATAGTTGATTCCCATCTTACAAATCCTGGTACGAAGTAAAAATGTAAATATGTTGAAACAAATTTGGCTCTTAAAACCAAGTACTGAGCCGATACAAGTGAGCAAATAGAAAAGGGGTGATCGGGTAAGACATCCGATATGGCCCCTTAGTGGAATCAACCTAGACAAGCTTCACAATCCACGGATGATCTGCAGAAACAAGTTCTATAGTAATTCTACTGAACTTTCCAAAATTTGTAAGTGATTGGTAGGCACTTGATCATCTGTTTGGTCATGGCTCTCACATTTTCTGTCCCTTGGTATACACGACATTACAGTTAGATAGTTCAATGATTCATGTATTGATGAAACATGCTGAAATATATTTTTTTCGCGTTTGCACTTCATTTTTTGTCCTTTATTGCGTTATCCGCGATTTTCGTTATCCGAAGCCAGACCATTTCGCGGATAATCGGGGTTCTATTGTATTTAATGTATCCCTTATGGTATTGATTCGCTGTTTGTGCTCAACCCAGTCACGGAACTAGTTTTCCAACTTCCTCTCAGCTGACTATCACCTCGCATCATCCATTCATAAAACTCACTCTTATCCATCAATCAACTAACATATACACATGCAGCCAATGCAACGAAGATCGGATTAAATGAAGACGCTAGCACTACCCCGGTTCCAGAGGACATAGAAGGTTGAATACCATTCCATGTTTTATAGTATATTCAAGCCTCCCTCATATAGAAGTAGTAAAATTGCTGCACGCTAAACGGATTGGCACCTCAATATGTCATACTGCACGGCACCTCGCGTGATTTGATTTGATCAAAACCCATCAATCCATAGCGTCAATTTAAACCATTAATTCAACTTTCCAGCAAGCCCCTCAGTTGTCAAACACGTGGATTATCTCAACACGGCTATCGGTGAGAACGCCGAGCTGATGTGTCTGTACCACAGTAATCCGGAAGCGCGCAAGGTTCAGTGGTTCCGAGGAGAGGAACAACTGCGCAACAGCGCCAAGTTTGCCATCGTTGAAGACCGCCACAATCACCATCAACGCACCAGACTGACGGTTAGGAACATCGAACAGCGCGATCTGGAGGCGTACTTCTGCAAGGTCGAGGTAATTGACTGGAATAGACTGTGTTGATCGGATTGTAAAGCTACCATCTTTCACAGAACGCTTTGGGTGAATCCACGGCAAAGACAATACTGGGTCTGCTTCCAGGATCTGCTCATCTGATTCACTCGAACTACTCGGATGGACTGCTCCATACCGTGTGGAGGGTGCGAAGTGCTCAACCTCTGTCCGATCTACAGATTTTGTACAAGGGCGAAAACGTAAGTGACCATTTCATTTCAGAAACAACTACACACGTGAAACCAATTCATTCCGTTTTTCATATTTCAGACCAAGTATACAGTAATTGATGCCACCATTTCCGAACAAAATAAGGAAGAATCCGGAGATGTCTGGAAGTAAGATCTGTGTGATGGGCGCACTTCTCGTAAAAATCTTATTCTTTACATTTCCGCATCTCTATTTCAGCATCAAACGCTCGATCCGGCTGCCGGAAGGTGAATGGTTCATAACTGCCCGTGCCAAAAATACCGAAGGCTGGTCCTACTCGGAAACCGTTCCGATCCACTTTCAAATCCCCAGTGAAGTTTCGCTGGAAACGCAGAGTCTCAGCGGAAGTGGCTCCAGCCGCCTCCACTCGCTAAGCTTAGGTTTCTGCTTGCTGCTATTCTCGCTAGTTTGCAGGCTGTTGTAAGGAGCGTGAGTGTGCGCACTAATTTAATTAATTGTAGCTTCACCACTTTTTGAACGAATGCATATGTTTTGAAAGTATTTATTGAACGACTTATCCGAAAGTTGTGAGGCTAGCATTTTATTGGGGGGAAAATGCAAATTTAGTTTAGCGGTATGGTTAAATCAGTAACAACAGGAAGATGCCTTGTAATGTTTCACCAAAAAATATGTAGAAACTGAACGTATTATTATAAATATTACACTTTATCCGGTTTGAAATCTCCTAAACTTTCACCGGAATACAAAATTACGGATCGAACATGAATTGAACAGAGATTGAAGAAGTGGTAACTCGTCAGCACAGAAAGAACCAAATAAAACGCTTAATGTATAATTTTATGTTGAAATTTCTGTTATTATTTACCGTAGTATTTAGTAGAGATTTTCTCAAATTCCATCTCCTTACTGTTTTCCTATTTTGCTTTTCGTTAAATTGTCTATTTTATAATACATTACTGTTTCCCTATCGAATTCGATTTCTCTAAACGATTTCTAAACATTGCTTTTAACACATCTCACTGTAAATTAATCCATTGTTTAAGCTGTATCCATATAGTTTCGATGAACAATTTCCATCATTGTGTATAATAATATATAAAACTTCTAGAATATGTTATCATATAATTCGTATTAAGTAGTAGCTCCCCCGGAATCACCGGGGAGAATCGATAGAGAATACTTAAATAATGTAATCGGGCCCTTATCAACAGACAATGAATTTCACCTGTAAGAAGTAATAGTTTTATGTTAGAGTAGCAAGTAGAGAGAACACACAAGCGATACATAACAGCAGAAGAGGCGTTTCGTGATGGGAGAACGAGATGTTCGTTCGAAAGTAGGCCATATACCCATGTAATCAAAAGATATCTCTCTTAACACACTTTATCCAAAATACGCGAATCGGTCAGATCGATTATTCAAAAGGTGGAAAACGTAGAAACGATTAAAAATTAAATGGAAGAGATCTATTTAACTACATATTAGTCATGTTAGTTTGAAATGAAATGATGGAGTCCAATCGGAATCAAATGACAAACATGCTACAAATAAATGTAGAGATGTGGACAAATCTGTTATAGTTATTTGATGACACACCGTTAGGATTAACGTTACACCTGTTCCATATAAATTGCTACATATTTCTAGGGCCAACATCTCATGTTAGACGGATCACGGATCCTCTAGTACTCGGAGACTGCAACACATCAAAAAATTCATTAGAAGATAACTTTTCTTGTCACTATTCCCCGCACTGGTCGCCGAATTCAGGGAGATCGTCCTCAAAAATCGAAACATAATGTGGTTTGAATGACCACGATGTTAAATGAGAAGATTTGCTAATTTGATGTTACTAACACGACAGTTCGTAGTAGATTAACTGCTACTAATAATTAGTTATCGACCAAATTTTAATCGCTGAATTACGCATTATCATCCACTAACCCATTAACGACCAAGCCGTAAAAAGTTTGTTTTGTCGAAAGCCATGGGTATAGCGTTGATTATTGGCGTTCAGAAACCCCAATATTCATAAATTATTTTTTTACTTCTTTCAATTTTCCGGGAAATGACAAAAAATTGTCGAACAAAACCATTGGCCAAACCATGAATTTTACTTCCTGTAGAAAGTTGAACCCAATGTTTTTCCCCCTACATAATAATGTGTGTTCTTTTATCAAATTGATACTGTAGAAAAGTTTACATATTTTTGCATTTTATGAGGTTTCGATTTTTGTTAGGTTATGTGAGGTTATGTACTTTTCGCACATAGTTGCTTTAACCTCTTCCCGTACGATTTTTTTTCTTTCGAAAAAGCGAATCAAACGCAAACGCTTCTACTGAGCGTCTATGTGCCTTGTGATATGCAAGCGTACCACGAGAGAGACTCGATGTTGTACATTTAGCTGTAAGGAACATGAGTTGGTATAAATTAATGTAGATTTATACAAAAGTAATTATTTCTTAGACAAGACCCTGTCCCTGTCGTTACATTTCACTACTTCCAAAAGGTATTGTAATGTCCTTACATGAAGAAAAAACCACATCAAATCATCCTACTAATTCGTCTTCATCGATTTTGGAAGTTTGCGAACTCAATATACTCTGCTTTTGTTTTATTTAATTTACTTGTTTATTATTACGGATATTGTTTTAGAAATGCAAAGAAATTTCATAAATAATTTTTTATAAGAAAGTTTCGGTTTAAGCCATTAACCCTTGGCTTTGTTGAAGCAATTCTAGAAGCAGTGAGTCTTTCTTGCCTTTGCGAGAACAATACACGAACTGGTCATGTATTTTTGTTTCTTTATTTCAATGCCCGCATTGTACTGAGTATTCATCACGCTCCCAGCGGTCTTTTTCGCATTTGACACACACACTCGTCCACATATTAAATATTTGTTCCATCAGCACCCACCGTTATGCCACATTCCATAGTAGCGGCTTCTTGCGCTAGGGGTCGATTACTTTGGGCCTTTATCGTGAAAGTTGGAAGTTGGATATGGACAGCAAACAACGACATATTTTTTCCGCTCTCTTGACATTTCTCTCCAGTAACACGATCCAACAACGAGTCGAGATTATTGAATTTTACTGCCGAAATTTTGTCAATGACCTCAACTTTAAGAGCGCTACGTTCAGATCAACAATTGAGCGTCTAGTGGAAAAATTTGAATACACAGGCACAGTACAAAATGTTCCAGTGCCAGTGAGACACAGAAGTGCCCGTTGTGTCGAGAATATTGCAGCCCATAGCGCATCAATTGAGGAAGACCCAAATCAGTCTCTCACACGTCGTTCTCAAGCGTTGGGCATCTCTGTGACGTCGTTGTGACGAATGATCCTGATTTTCACCGAAAAATTATCTTCAGCGATGGGGCTTATATCTGGCTGAATGGCTTCGTCAATCAGAAAAAATATGCGTTATTGGTCAGGCAGCAATCCACACGTACTCCATGAGTCACCATTACATCCCGAAAAATACGGTTTAGTGTGGTTTATGGTCCGGCGGCGTCATTGGGCCGTAATTCTTCCATGATGATTAAGACCGGCACGTTATTGTGAATGGGAATCGCTACCCCTCAATGATAACCGAATATTGTTGGCCCGAATTGGTTGATATGGACTTGGACAACATGTGGTTTCAACAGAACGGCGCCACAAGCCAGACAGCGAATTTAACCAAATTTGGTCTACGTCTTTCATTAAGGGTGCCAAATCAGAAAACAGGTCACGTTTTTATGAAATAAAGTTCACGTTAATAACTAATTTTGCTGCGAACGGGTTCTGACGATTTGCATACCAATCGAACCGGAAATTCTCTAAGATTTGTTTGATATGTTACGCATTACAATACCATAGTCTCTAAATAATTTAAATTGATGAAAATTGGAAGCATTCCCATTTCCCATACATTTGTTCTGTCCATTTGTGTGCATCCCTAACAGAGCTGTCAATAACGGGCAACTTATGCAGCCGCTAGAATAGAAACAACGAAATGCAAAAATTTCACTTCCCGTTTTGGTAGTCATCGAACCAACCTCGTTGCCGGCGAGAGTCGAGTGGGAATGAATTGTATTACTCATTCTGCTCATTTTGTGTTATCTTCGTTTCTCCTTGAGCTGTGGACGCGAGCGAATATAGCGCGATTCACATATAATATCCACGTCACGTTCACGTTCCGTCACGTAACGTTGCGTCAATTATTCTTCCATGCAATTCCTATTGAAGCATTCACATACACCAGCAACGGCAAGTCGAAGTTGCCGTTGCCGGTGTATGAGAATGTTTGCATAAGAACTGCTTGGAAGAATAATTGACACAACGTGACGGGACGGAACGTGAACTTGACGTGAATGTTGTATATGAATCGCACTTATTTCACTTGCTGTGGGTCTGGCATTGCAATGGCGTGCATTGACATGAAGAAACAAATTGCGACATATGACGACTCCGTGTATTGTTCTCGCAAAGGCAAGCGGAAATCGCTGCTTCTAGAACTGCTTCTACAAAGCCAAGGGTGAATAATTTACTCTTTTCAGGCTCTGATAATTCATTAAATTTCCTTGCATTTATGAATAATATCCGAAATGACAAACAAGAAAATTAAATGAATAGAATGCGTAGTTCTACGTACTAAGCGGTCGTGTCTTGGATTCAACCCCCTACATTTTTTAAAATTTTCACTATTTCAAAAAATTGGGAAAGGTAAAAAAAGGCGTTTTATATGTGATGTCTTTATATAAAAATTATATTTCATAATTCGTCTTCATGTGAAATCTTTGGAAACAGTCTCCAAGGGTAAATTATATAAAGTATTCTCAATACATAATTTTATTTTTATTCACCTCTATTCCGGCTCACGATCGGCGATTGGATTTCACAATCCGATCGAGATCGACTTTTACATTCTGCAAGCCGAACGAGATCGACTTCTAGATTCTACAATCCGTCCGAGATTCAAACCCAATCGACATACGCAAAAGTGGCAACATTGCCTTGACTTGAAACAAACGTCAAAATAATTTATCCATATTCGTGAAGCTGTTTACTAATGTTTACGTCACGTTGCGTCAATTATTCTTCCATGGAATTCCTATTGAAGCATTCACATACACCAGCAACGGCAAGTCGGAGTTCCCGTTGCCGGTGTATGTGAATGTTTGCATAAGAACTGCTTGGAAGAATAATTGACGCAACGTAACGGGACGGAACGTGAACGTGACGTGGATGTTGTATGTGAATCGCAATTAATGCGTTTGCGAGCGCAACACATGTAACGGCGGCCGAGGCAAAGATCATTAATGGTTTCTTCTTTCTTTCTTTGTTTATTTTTAAGAGGCTTTATACTTTGAAGTTAATTCGCCTCTAATTAATGGTTTCAAGAGAGGCGTCCATATCTCCGAGCAGTGAGTATCGATCGTATCGGGCGAAATATGAATATATTCTTCCAGACGGGGGAATGTGACCCGTTTCCTGGAGTTTCAAGGAGCAGGAGATTAACTCACTGTTGAAAATCGATGACGGACGAATAATTTCCGTTTATGCCAAGTTAAATTTTGATGACAACGTCGAGTTTCAATTGAGAGACATTTTCGTTATGGACGTTCACGAAGATGAAGACCCGAAGGAGGTGGAAGCAAGCTATAGAATCTCAACTATATCGCCATTAAGGGTAACATTGGTTGTTTGTTGAATGGAGCCGGCATGATAATGGCAATAATGAACTTTATCAAATTGAAAGGAGGCAACCCGACATACTTCCTAGATGTAGATGTGAAGGAAGAGCAAGTATTAAAGCCGTTCCAAATTTTAACCTCAGATCAAAACGTAAAACCGACTTTGGTGAATGTTTTCGATGGGATTGTAAACTGTGCACCATTGCTAACGGAATTGGTAATGCTTCGTAAACGTACGGACTCAAAGCACCACTGGCTGTACGACTGGAAGGTACTAACATGGAGGCTGCTCAGAAAATATTGATGGAATCAGGGCTGAATTGACTCCGCTCAGGACTTTGACGAGGCAGAAGGCTGTCAAAGCTCTATGCTAAATTAGTACTTTTAAAGAAATCGCTTCAGTAAAGTCCATTTATTGTTAAGATTCTACAAGTTTAATATGTAAAAAACCAATTTTCAAATGTAACTTCAGTTTTTCGTAGCCAATTTTGAGCCTCTTCATTTTGACTATTACATATCTATAAAAAAAGACGACACGCAATCCCGATCACATTCAGTTTTAATGGTATTCATCTTGAAAGTAAAAACAGGAAGTGGGTTATATCTATGGTATAACCGCAAGGGTGACGTAGGACTATCGTTGATTTAGAGATCATTTGTATGAAGTTGAATCTGAATTCATTCTGAATGAATGAATATTTGGAGAACTTCGAAAACGAGAGCGTTACGTTGGAGGCACAAGGTTTTATGCATCCAATATTGGATACGGAAATATCCTACTGATGGGGAAGAATAATCTTCAGAAGCTATCCTGTTGATTGCGATTGATTGAAAAATCACAAAACCTAATGTATTTGGTCACAGTGTTACAGGGATAGAAAACATTAAAATAAACTCTTTCATATGAATGTAATTTTAAATTCCCAGAGGAACTGGCAGATTATTTTCAGTAACGATTAGATATTTCCACATTTTCCTCGATACTGGAAGCCCACCAGTGGTTAATGCTAACTCGATAACCATCTGTTAATAGCACTTGATTGAAACATCTTTCACATCTCTTTCACATGAATGTATTTTTAAATTCCTAGAGAAACTGGCAGATTATTTTCCGGATCTTTCTCGATCCAAACGGAAAGAATTCCGTGCGTGTATGTGTGTGTGTGTGTAGCGGCTGCTTCGAGATCTTCCCGGGGAACCGTTTGTAGCATCACTCTCCTCCTGATGGATTCCCTTCTGGCCTAAGGTGCACAAACAGGCTCTTGGTGACACCGTTCATCCGCGCTTTCATGATAAATGAAGAGCTTCACCACAACAGCGACAACATACTCCAATCGCTGTTCAATTAGAACTGAGTGGATTTCCGAGCGGCGCTCGCTTATATACCGATTGGTGATTTCAATAGCCTATTTTGAAAGCAAATTTAAGACTATTGAAACAAGTTTTTGGATCAGAAAGTAACAAGTATAGAACGCGTAGACATTTCATCTTTCGAATGAAGTGTTTATCATACCATTTCGTTCAGTTGTTTAGGAGCTATTAACACTCAAAATCTCGGTCTCCGGCGTAACGCTTTCGTTTTCGAAACTTTGATTTTACACCCCGCTATAGAAATGAAAGACGTAGTCCTACGTCAAAAATGAACATTTGTATTTCTTGACAACTTTTTGTTGGTGTTGAGTGTGTGTATTTTTTTTCACGGCTAAACTAGTATTGCATAAGCAATGTATGTTTTCAACTGCAACCATCAAATTCAATTCAGTAATTGCAAGATTTTACAGATTTTCAAATGGGCCTCTTCCAAACAGCACAACCGAATGTAATCATTGAACTCATGTCCAGGGATGCTAGATGACTGTTTTGAATATATTAACACGGCACGAAAAGTGTCTTCACATATTGAACGAAAATGAGTAATTCAAAACAACTACTTTATTGGAAATACATATATATATATATATATATATATATATATATATATATATATATATATATATATATATATATATATTCAAAACTTTTCTTGATAAATCGTTGATAAGGTGAACAAACATTGCCCCAATAAATCCATAATAACAAAACGTCTGAGTGATGAAACCATACGCTCGAGGAAAAATATCAATGAAACCAAAAGATATATGAAACTTATTCCTTTTTGTTATGTTTTTTTTTAATATTTTGGCACTGAGAAAAGAGTATCGATTGATCAATTTTAAAATTGTTTGTTGTTTTTCTCAAAACAAAAACATGTCTTCTCATCTGACATCACTGATCATACCGAGAAAAACTGACTGAAGTCTCTCCGGTCTACCAAATAAAACATTTCAATGAAACTCGTGTACTGGAATGGGATATTTTGCTCGTCTCGACAGTGACTGAAGCCGAGACGAGACGAGACGAATTGCTCGTCTCGTTTTTTGGAATAGGCCCCTGTATTTATTCGTTACATTCGTCACTGTTTGCACTCCTCTTGGAATGGTTCCAGAGTACGCAAGTCCGGCCTCATGCTAGGAAAATTCAAAGAAATAGTTAAGTTAGGGTGAGAAATACGTGTTCAAAGTATTTAAACAACACCACGATAATTTTCATTTCTACTTCTAATTTGTTTCCTTTCATTTATATAAATTAAAACAGCATCCTGGCATCTTGATATGATAGGGACTAAACCGCTTCACGAATACGAACGAATTATTTTGACCTATTCTGACGTTTGTTCCGCATCAAGAAAATGTTGCCACTTTTGGATATGTGGATTGGGTTCGAATCTTGGATGGATTTTAGAATGCACAAGTCGATCTCGTTCGGGTTACAGAATGCAACATCGTGCTAATTTCAAACCCGATCGTGAACCGGAATAAGGGTGATTATCTGTTGAATACGATACATTTTTACCATCGATGAAATTAATGTGTATGTAATTAATGCCAGCAATGTGTATCCGAAAAGATCAGCACTTTTCACTTTTAAAAAACAAAGACTTTTTTAACTTGAAATTATTCAGATGACATGAAACACTTATGCAAACAATTATTCTGTTCTTCAACAAAATTTGAACCAGTTACTCAAATAATGATTCTGAAATTATCAGAACTTCTCACTTTAGATGAACAAAGATTTTGTCGCTTGAGGCACTTATGCGATTATTCAAATAACATGAGACATTTATGCAAAAAGTAGTTCTGATACAATCTTTTCCATCATACCAAAGTATTAAAATGGCTAAATTCTGCATGGTTTTTGTCCCACATTACTATGCATTCGACGAACTGTGCGTTGTCTTGTTTGGGTGAATACTTTGTATGATACTGAGTAACGTTATCTATTACTCATAGGAGCACCGTCTTGATTCGTGAACAGATTCATTAGACATCAAGCTTCGTTCAGGAATAGCATAAACTGATACTTGGTTGAGTAAAATATAAGATTAGCATGGTTTCTTGCTGTGGTGGCTGAGACAAACGACCACAAAGAGTTAATACCCCCTTGAGTGAATTAGTTCTTTTGAGCAGTTCACTCACTTTTTCTTATAGCGGAGGGATATATTAACACAAGTATAAAAAATTGTGGGATGTTATGTAGGTATTCGGGAATAGCATCAAAACGCCGATTCTTTTTAGAGTAGTGATTCAAGCTAGAAATTTATTGAATAAAAGTTACAAATTGTATAAGTCGTATGTATGAACTTACAAATTCGGTACGGCTTCAAGCCTTATTACTCCCCGAACAAATATCTTGACATCCCTTTTGACACGTTCGTCGCCCAACGCGACGTTTTTGAGTTTCTTGCAGATCAAACTTAGTTTGTATCAAGATGGTGGAGTTAACAGGTGGCTCGTAATTTACACTATTTAGAAAAGACGTATGAGGAATGGCAAGACGAAAAGTTTGGATTTGTTTATGTTATTACTTACGTTGGCATGGTTACATTTGATTTCGTCGAAGGTATTTGAAGCAGTATAATAAATAAACAGTTGTCGTTGAAAATAGTAACCTAGTAACCTTTATGCATATGCTTCCGCCAGCTGGCTCGGCTAATGTGATTCAGGGAGTGCTTTGATCGTGGTATCGCCACTGGCGCATAATTTGCAGCTTTGTTTTTTGTGCTGGTTCATAACGACAATCAACCGTGCCGGCGAAACTGTAGTCAATGTTTAGTGCTGTTTGGATACCATCTATGTAAATATGTTCAAACTTACGGGATACGTCCGAACGGCAATTCTGACATTACGTTTTACCTTCCACTTCACTTTCCTTGGTTTGTATCAAGGCGCGTAGAAGTATATCCTAAGGTGGGCCAACTTGCTAAAACCACTCTTCAGCCATCTTGTAAGTCTACTGTGTTTCTGCTTTCTTCCGTACTGTTTTCATATACCGCTCCACTAACCAACTTAGTGACGAAACGGCCTCACCTAGTACCATAGACTAGTCTTGGTTTGTATATAACTTTTACGTGATCTAGCAATGTTTGTTTCCAATTGAAGACGAATTGATGACAATAACACATGCCAAAGTCATATTATAGGGGTCATCTGTACTATAAATTAATAAAAAGTATAGTATAAACAGTATAATATTATGGTTATGATTTTATTATTTTTCTTCATATTCTTTAGTTACATTTGGGTGCCTATTCTATCAAATTACTTCTAAAAATCCTACTCAATTCGAGCGAGGAAAATGTCACCCATATCTGGGTGACGGGGCGTCGAAAGTGTTAAAGGTCCTAATAATGGATTTCAATTTGATGAATATTGGTACTTTAGAATAGAATAGGAGGAGACTTACTTCTAAAATGTATTGAATTAGGCTCTTTTAGGTTAATTCAATGGTGCGTACGTTTACTCCTTGGATTGCTATGGAAACATAGTTTAATCTTTAGCTAAATGTACGCAATAATAATTAGTTTTATATACCTTCTTCTTCTTGAATGGCGTTAAGTTCCACTGGAAAAACTTTTGCCGTCTCAACGTATGCATTAACTAGCGTCATTTATTAATGCTTAGTTGAGATTTCTTAAGCCAAATAACACGTCTTGAATGTATTCCGAGGGGCAAGCTCTAGAATACGCGTGACCACAGTGCAAGTCGAAGGAAATTTCCCTGACAAAAAAATCTCCCGCTGTCAGTTCCAGTGCCAGTGAGTGGCACTGATAACGGCAAAGTTGCTAAATGTGGGGCTAAATCATCATCCATTATTCTGAAAACAGATAGCAAACCTTTCAACTCTCATATGACACTATGATTTTATCTAAATAGAATGTTCCGAAAGCTTGTTTTCGATTTAAAAAAAAAGGGGAAAAAGATCTGCCTGGTGGAGTATGATTACGGATTTGAGTCACTGTATACAGATTTGTGTTATTTCAATAGGCTGTTTTCATAGCAATTTTTGAGCTATTGAAACAAGTTTTTGGGTCAATAATTAACGATCATATAGGACTGTTCTGTTCATTCATTCATAAAATGATGTGAGTTAGCAAATAATTAATCGTTCGAATTTTGTTAAAAATAACTAAGCCTAATAGACAATCAAACTCTGATTTTGAAATTTTGATTGTGTTTAAGCCGTGATTCATTCTTTTCAACACGAACTAGCATTGTGCTCTTACGATGTATTGCAATAACTGCTATAGCAAAACTATACCAAAACGCGAACGTCTATCTATAAATTATACAATATAATGGACCCTATTATATAAAGCGAATCGAGAAGTCGATACAATCACTATCACACCGAACAAAATTTCGAATTTTGTAAATCGAGATAATTTCTTACCAAGCTCGAATATCATGTGATGCATTTGCGTATCTTTAAGCGTTTCTGAAATGTTTTACAACGGAAAAATTCAGGGACGCAAGCCAAAATAAAATAATTCTCTGAAGATATGCAACAAGCGAACCAAACAACTCGAAGAATTCTGACACTTACACCGAAAGCTATCACATGGTCGATGGTATCGACTTGCTCGATATCTATAATAGCAAAATAGGGCTAACGAGCAAAATTCTAATCGTCTCAATTTCTATAATAGGGTCCAACTTATTCAGTTTCTTGTCGGGTCCTTGGGGTCGATATCGGACCACTTTGAAACATTTGATATTCTCCCCTGTCAAATCCATAACCAATTTCACCATTTGTAAACAATTTGTATGTAAGGGTGACTTGTTGTAAATTTAAAAGGCTATTTATATCTATTTTTTTCAGATTTTTAAAAACACATGTTTTCGAGAAAAATTAATGTTAATTTTCAAAATATTTTATTTTCAATGAAATTTTTTTCCAAAAATTGGTTTACCTTTTCCATTTTATTCTTTGAAAAAATATCATTCATGTTTAATTCGTAACATTTTTATGTATAAATTATCGCATTTTAAATGCTCTGCTAACTTTTCTCTATTTAGAAACATGTCAAGATCATGTCAAACGTGAGAATTTACACACAAAAATGTTACAAGCAAAACATTATTTTTTCCAGGAGTCTTCATACAAAAATGACATATATTCCAAAAACTATAAAAGATAGAAAGTTGATGTCTTCGACAAAAGTTGATTTTTTAACAAGATCTAAAACTTTGTCGAATACACTATATCGCTATCTTGACTTTAAACAAAATTAGGATAAGTTGTATTTTTTTCAGAGAAAACATGAAAAAGTTGAATTTTGTAGGTATCATAATTTTTAAGTTATAATATTTTGTAAAAAATTTAGAAAAAAAAATTTGGCCTTTTCCAAAAAGAAGTCCAATTGTTTTGCGAATATTTCAAGTATGCGAAGTTGCTTAAATGACCCATGTCTTTCTACCCATAACGTTTCACTACTATCTGAGATGGTCCTGCCAATTCCTAAGACGAGCATGAAATTCGTCTTTTAGAGGTTCTAAACTTTGCAGTTTATTTGCCTCTAAAAATGGAATTTCGAGCGGGCACTCGCTTATACAGTGCCTCAAATCCGTAATCGTACTGCACCATGCAGATCTCTTTTCCCTTCTTTTGAAAGTCGAAAACAGGCTTTCGGAACATTCTATTTAGATAAAATCATATTTTCAGAGTGAGAGTTAAAAGGTTTGCTATCTGTTTTCAGAATAATGGTTTTTATTTCTCTAAAAATGGCGAATGTATGCACCAATGTATGAAAATTTACTCAAACTCATAATCGTACGCTGGATGAAATCCCTACTGGATTTCGAAGGCGTTGGCCAATTTCCTAATTCCATCATGAGTATTGTATCCCTTGTTCATTGCAACTATCTTTAGCTGCCTTTAGCTTTATCTACGAGTTTTTTAGTGTATTCGGAAGGAATATTTATCAATTTTTTTATCAAATGGTTCTTAAAATCGTTGTTTTTAGAAATTTAATGGTTAATTTCCTACACAGATAACTTCCTTAGTTTTTTTTTACTGGGATTGATGTCAGGAGATTGTGGAGGAACATCAATAACTTTTCAGCAAATGTAATGTAACCATGTGCGAACTTTATATGGGTTATGCTGTGGGTCGTTGTTTTGGCAGAACTTCAATCCTCGATTCCATCCCATTTCGTTGACACTTTGCTTCATATTTCCCTTTGAGATGTTCACGTGAACAAAGTTTTCGGGTCAACAATTAACGAGCATATAACGCATAAACATTTTATCTTTCGAATGGCGTGTTTATCACGCCATCACGCATAGAAATGAAATACGTAGTCCTGCGTCAAAAACAAATAATACACCGTGCGTTCAATGGCAGTCATCTATTATAAAAATAGCAAACACAACGTTTTCATCCGTTTTCAAGTATTTTATTCAAATTCATTCATTTTTATTACAAAATCTGTCAATGTCAATACTTACATACACCGATAAATTTGCTTAAGATAGCAGCATATAGTTGTCGGCATAAAATTGAATTGGAAATGGTTCCACAAAGTTAGGTTTTCTAGTTTTCTAGGCTCTTGCTGCGCGAACGACGATCATCTCTGGGCGAAGCCGAGCGAGACTTACTCCGCTTGTCCCGGGACTGATCACGGGAGCGGGAACGGGATCGCGAGCGAGACCGGGAAGCCGAACGGGAGCGGGACCGTCTATCCTTCGACTCGGACCGGCTCCGGGAACGGGATCGAGAACGACTCACCTCTCGATCACCACCAGCACGCCTTTCGTTACGGCTACGGGAGCTGGATTTTGAGTTCCGTTGGCGGGATGCACGTGACTCCGAGGGGGACCGGGAGCGACGATGTGATTTGTCCACAGATGTGCGTCCATTGGAACGCGACCGAGAACGGGATCCACTGTCTTTGGAGTGGGATCGGCGCTTGGAACGCGAAGTTGGTCCAGAATTTGAGTCTCGTGCTGGCGCTTTAGAAGAGGATTTAGTTTCAAGTGAACGCGAACGTGACTTTCGGTCGGCTGACTTTGATCGGCTGCGAGAATGGCGTTCGGGTACCGAACGAGACTTTGCCTTTGAATTACGTTCACGAGAAGCGACCGACCGGGAACGAGAGCGAGAACTGTCGCGGTTCCGTTTAGATTTCTGCGAGCTAGATTTAGATTTGATGTTTTGTTCCACTGAATCGGCACGGGATTTGATCGGACGTGAGCGCGAACGGGATCGTGACTTCTCGGGTGATCTGGATCCACGCTTATGATTTGAGCGACTTCGTGAAGATCGTCGCGATCCAGAACGGCTGCGTGATCGAGATCGACTGCGCGATTGCGATCTAGAGCGACTTCCCGAAGAGCGGGACCTTCCGCGTCTATCGCGGCTGCTCCGATCTCCACGATCTTCCACCAGCCGAATGCGACGGCCATTCAGCTCAGTATCATCCAAATCTCTAATAGCATTTTTCATATCGGATCTCGATGCAAATTCGACTACCCCTTCGTTCTTACGGGGTCTGTGGGCATCAGCAAAGATAACTTCCCCCACTTTGCGAACATAATCCTTCAGATCTTGCCAGCTAACACGCGATGAAAGATTCTCAACAAGTAGGCGATGCTTGGATCTTTGCGGAGGACCATAACGTGAATTACCTCTATTTCTTTCCGAGCGTCCACCCCTGCGGTAATCCGAATCACCACCTCTCCCTCCTCCACCTCTGCGAGCCTTGCCACGAGCCAACTCAACCACTACTCTCCTCCCCAACAAATCCCTTCCATCCAATTCATGCACGGCATCATCAGCGTCACGGTCATCTTCAAAATCGACAAATCCGTACCCATTCTTGATCAAAATTTCACAGGTTCTTCCGTAGCCTTTGAAGAACCTCTCCAAGTCACGTTCCCGCACGTCCCGCGGTAATCCACCCACGTACACTCTTGAACCGACCATTGTTTATTTTTTTTCTCAGCAGTAATTTGTGATTTTCGCGGAAAACTCACACTTATTTCGTCAGAATCAGAAAATGTAAATCTGCTGCCCGTTGAAAACCGCCTTGTATATTATAATTTGTAAATGAACGTCGTTCCAGACTGCGGGTTGTCCTATGGAGGAAGCCAACTTGATTATATGGCAAACTTTGTGTATAAATTTTACCTACCTGTATTGTTGCTGGTTCTTGCGGAGTTGTGGTTTTCGAAGTGTGCCGTTGCAAGTATCGCTCTTCAGTGCCTGGAATCGTACACCATTAATTTACCGGGCTTATCTTCACAACTCGAGCTTTAACCAGTTATACAGCGGAAAATAAATCGTACCTAACAAATGTAGCAAGATGTTCGAAAGGAAGGTATAACATTTCAATTACTATGAAGAGGTGCAACAAGCCGTTGCCGAATTTTGTGACGTCACAAATTTTGTCCAATGTCATTATTGCTTTCACAGTCAGCAAATTATAACTACAATTTAAAAAAAATTGAACAAAACGAACAAAGAATTAAAGACCTGATCGATGTCTCTTCATCAACTTTTTATTTAGTTAATAACTCAACTGCAAAAACGTTCCAATTTAAGTTTGCTATAGAATCCGATAGATGAGGTTCTGACCTATCTTCCACATCGTCAAATACAGCTGGGAATGTATTTGCAGCCAAGTTATGGCCAAAAGAGAAGGTTGATGTAGAGAAATTGATCAAATCACTTACATCCTTTTCATTCTAAGCACCTCAAATGGTCGACGTTAAGTCAAAGGGGACCAAGTCACAAAATTGAAAATTTCGAGTTATTGATTACATTTGGTTAAGCATCATGTAATCTACATACCACATTTATCAAATTTGGGAAATCACGCATACAGCAGGAATAACGGATCAAAATTGTTATGATTGATCAACGAAAATCCCTCATAGAATGCAGTCAGAGCGGACCATGTACCATTTACCATGGCGAAATAGCTCTATATCATGTGCAGACAGAGTGGACTATGTGACAATGATTTGTATATTGAATTTAAACAATATCCCGTCGTCGGATTCAAACCAACAAAACATTTTCTTGAAGCTAATATGTACCTTGTCGAAATGTGCTTGAACCCGTTAGTATAATGTGCACATTCTGAGTCTATTAAAAAATAAACATGGTCCACTCCGACTGAACGGATTAGTGAAATATACTGCTCTTCAGTGTGAATGATCGCGAAATGTACTATTTCAGAGTGGGATGCTGAACGCAAACAAATGTTTATGCAGTTCCAAACTCACAATCCTTCTCGCTCTAATTTTCATAGCAGAATGGCACACTTTGACTCACAACTGTTAATTGATTGAGAAATATTCCGAAATTGTTCAGTCATAGTGAACAAACTCTTAAAAAATGCTTCATTTGGTTCAGTCAGAGTGGACCATGTACGTATAGGCAGCCAAATAACTGCCTTTTTTGGCATGATACTTGATGTTTTTTTACAACTATCATACATCAAAGTATTGCCAGAGAGTAGCCAACATTTCTGAGAACAATATTGAACGAAAAAAATAAATGCTTTGAAAATTGCAGAGCATTAAACTTTATGTTCGTTTTTCTCGAAATCATAAAAATGTCGCATGGTCCGGTCTGACTTAACACCGACCAAATGTAGTTATTATTTGTGCTTTGCTTTGTACATATTTGTAAAATATTAACAAATTCGATTCGATTCTATATTTAGCTGGTGAAAATAAGAGGAAAGTAGGTATCCAATTACGATGAAAGAGAAACGATCACCGTAGAAAAATCGGCAAGAAAACAACCATACAGAAAAAAGTGTAATGTCACAAGTAGGTAAGGAATATTCGGAAGCGGAATAACATCATGGGTATATGAACTATGATTTTGCGTGCTAAATGACCAAACCAAAAAAACCTATAATTGTGGAAATTTCTTCAGATTGTGATACAATAGTTTTAAATGTAATGAATGATATATTTAAAAACAAGAATCAACCAGCCAACGTAATGCACCAAACAAACGTATGCCGTTTGAAACTCACTAAAACTGGGTTGGACCTTGCTGAAGGATCGTTTCCTATGTTTCAAACTAACCGGACAATCAGTGAAACACAGATTTGCTCGCAGGAAACCATCAGTTTCGGCGCTCGACTGGGATCGCGGCTCGCGCCACCTCGATTCCTTATCCTCGTTGAATGAGGACACCACCCGCATTACATTTACCTCAGAATAAAATTCGAAAAACGAAGGAAACTATTCGTAGTAGAAATAACGCTTTTTTTCGGTGAACGGTTTCGATAGTTGTCAATGTAAATTAAGATGGATTTGATGATTAAGATTAAGATGGTGGACTATACTGAAAATAGTTTTCGGATAAATTCCAAAAATGACCATAACATATTATTCACTGCCGTCGCCGATCCTTGCTTTTGCCTGGGTGGTATACGATGCGCCTAACTGGCATGTACATACAGAAGTAGAGGAAATGTACATACGTGGTGTAAGATTGAAATAAGAATGTTCACGGGACAAACAATCTCAAATGAGATTGTTAGTAGAATGCCGGACCAAACAATGATTACGGCACGAATGCATTTGAACAGAGCAGATGCATGCATCGCAATGTAAGCGATAACGTAAATACTCTCGTGCATAATCTATTCGTATGGGCGAACCAAGGTGTTATCGTCGTATTTTTTAACTGTGTCTATGGAAAAGGAAGTAGGAATTTAGTTTTACATAGTTCGATAATATTTGTAAGCTAACCTAGCAGCCTTGTAAAACCAAATAAACATCAAAAAACCCGATGTGTGTGTATGCTTTTGCGACTGAGTGGTTAGAATCACACATATCATGCCAAAGGTTCAGATTCATTTCCCATTCTAGTTGGACGGATCTTTCGTCGAAGAATATTCTTCCGTCTTGCACTGTCACACGTATTCTAGAGCTTCCCACCCAGAATATACTCTAGGCGTGTTATTTGGCATATAAATCTCTACAACATTGAAACAGCGAAGTTCCTCTATAAATGCCAGTGCCACCAAAGAAAAAAAAAGAAAAATATTAATGTTGTCAAGTTCATAATATGAGCTGATATGTTCTCCATTATGATTTAATATGATTTACTGTTCAATGATTCTCCACAGCATGTAGCACTGTTTTTTGCAGTACTTTATTGATTTGAAATATACCTTTATGTAACTCACAAACTGCATCTGCATGATATACATATGTGATATTGATTGGACTGATTTTAGGATAGTGTGCGTCAGCAAACCGATGCGTGCTATATCGAATTACGACTTAATCTGTCATGTAAAATCAAATCGTGTTTTCCGCATTTTATGCGATTGTAGATATACGCGATGTATACTTTTATCAACATTATATACGACTGCCATTCGATACTACTTTATATATGACTTAGAATATGTCAAATTATACGATTTAATATTTGCTAGGATATCACGTAAGCAACCATTGAAGATCGCTGTTGCCACATTGTGCGCCACTGGCAGCACCACGAACAAAGCATACACTGAATAAAACATATAAATACTATTTTTTCTTCGACGAATTCATATATAACCATACCAATGAAGGCAAGCACATAATCCAATCTGAACCTTATCGTCTTGCCACCTCTCATACGTTTTTATCAAAAGTGTAAATTATGACCACCTATCAATTCTACATCTTGCTTCTACCTACGGGGATCCCCATTTTGCCACACCTTTCAAGTACTACATCAACCAATGCCGGCAACGAATACAGCTTTTGAGAAATTTGAACTTCCATTTCAAACACACACACATACATCTACCGTGTGAGGGGCACACTTTATTGGCCACCAAACTAACCTCAAATGTAATGTGAGATTAAACCTAAATATACACCAAAATATTTTTTCCATTTGTTTTGTTCATTTTGTTCAATGCTTCACAATAATGAAAAAATAGTGATGTGAACATCCAACTAAAGATTATGAAAACTAATCATTTTCGAGGTTAGTTGCGAGTTGAAAAATGTTTTTATTATGCCCTCGTAGTGAAGTAGTGTGAGTGAGGCAATTCTAATGAATTGCCGATGCGCCAACTAGATAGGAGCGATAAAATGATGGATGTTTATTTTGAAGTTCTGTTACAAAAGACAAATAAAACGAACAACAATGTGTTGTAGGCATTCAAAATATTTGGACAATGAAACAACGCAATTTCATTCACGAGGAAAACATTTGAGCCATAACAAATGTTCTATTTGATTCAATTCGAACTTTTCCATCTAGGCAGCGGTGTTTTATACGCATTCGTGAAGCGTCGTTTCGCTAGTGTCAAGGATGCAATATAGGTGTGATAAACTATGGTGGTTAGTCAGTGTGAATTGCGAACTTTTAATCAAGATATAATACTTTAGGAGGTGTAACCTTTTGGTTTTAATTAAAATAGGTGGGCGGTACATAAAAACAGCAATATATTAAAATCGATAGGTGGTTCATTTTTGATACCTAGGATATTTATACAAGGAATGGAGGTTTCGGTATTATTGAGATTTTCTAATCTTAATTACAATTTAATGTGAAAAGTGTTACTTTTCTTATAGTGATACCACATAGACAAAGTATTGTTATCAAAGGCAAACTAAATCAAAATTATTAAAAATGAACGAACTATCTTTTTGCATCAATTAATGCTAGCGTACTGAATCAGTGAGATCTAAAATGATATTTTGGCAGGAACTGAAATTTCAGCATTATTGAGATAATTTAAACTAATTATAATTTAATTTTACTTCCCGCCAAAATTATTATTTTTCATGTGTATTCGGACGTTATAAAAACATTTTTCTTTCATTAAAACACGAATATCAATTACGCAAATTACAGCATTTAACCCATTCCAGTTCATACAAAATGCAAACAAAACAGGATCAATGAACATGAACATGCTTTGGCTATCGAGCCGCTTGAATCTGATCTTCATTGAAGACTTTACTGAGGCGCTGTGGAACTTCGAACTGCTTGCTCAGCTGATTAAATTTCGATTTTCAATACTGAGCATCCTATCGCCACGTTTCTTGCAATCTGTAATTAGAATATTTTGAACGTATCACTCAGGATTGTATCATACACACAGAAAAACTACCTTTGATATTTGGCACAACATTTTGGTGTTTCGACTTTTCCCCGAACTGATGGATAGATTTTTGCAAGGCTTTTAAGAATTCCGGAATTTCACACTCAAATTCTGCGATGTTGTCTTCACTCCATGGATCGGGATCTTCCTGGATGAAATCCACGTAGTTATGAATATAACGGCAAAACAATATGTGCTACGTATTGGTGATGGACGTAGTCCTCTCGCTGGACAATCGGCCTAATTGATGGAAAGGCGTTTCGAAGTTTCACAAGGTTCACTTTTCGGTTGACCTGGAACAACGTATTTCTATTAAAATGGTCCTGTAAAAGTAAATGAAAACTTTGCAACACTATTAGTTCATAATAGTTCAACCATTGCACCTACTCCACAGACACGGGAATCCTTGTTCGCTATAAGTTTGTCGTCTCTACGAAAACCGACCAGTTGCATTTGTATGAACGCATCCGAGGTGAAACGATGGAAACTTACGCGAGTATTTTTTACTGATATTCGGACAGTCTTTCACTGAACAACGCATTTTTTATCAAACTGGCCACTTTCTCGAGTAAAAATCTGCTTCGGACACAAACTTAAATAAACTAAGTTCGAGTCACGTAAACGTTCGATTCTTTGATCGGAGAAACATTTGACAGATAATGTGAGGGGAAAAAGGTTTCAAGATAATCTTTTTTTTTTTTCAAGTAATATATACTTCATTGACTCCGCATGACCCAGTTTGTAAGTAGATAGTATCTGGCAGCTGGTCTCTACCAAAGAGCGGAGCACCTATATTCACACAGCATGGCATATGGATCTTCGATTCTAATCGACTAATAATTTTTCTATTAACATATATAAGAACATATGGTCGGTGTTAAGTCAGAGTGGATCAAGTCAGAAAATTTATTTTGAGTTATTGATTGCATTACGTTAAGTATTTCGTAAGCTACATACCACATTAATCAAATTTGGAAAATAACGCGTGCAGCAGAAATAAGGTATCGAAATTATTTCGAATTCTCAATGAAAACACCTTTTAGCACCAAACTTCAAGCTCGTTTTTCTCGAAATCATAGAAATGTCACATGGTCCGGTCTGACTTAACACCAACCATATCATAGTCTGAGGGTAGTAGCGTTCACATTGAGCATGGTTAGTATGTTTACTCGGGATATTTCTGTGAACTGTTTGACAACAGCTAAAAGCTTGGTTTAGAGTTCCCGTGAATGTGAACTTGAACAGGTGATGGAATAGTACGATTATTTCACGGTGAACTACATTGCGAACAAACAACTTTAAAAATCGTGGTGTGTAGAATATTTTTGTTCACGTTCATATTAAAAATTCGGCAGTGAACGTGAAGTAAATAACCATGGAGCTTCAATAAGGTAATTCGGATAACATATACAGTTGTTCACGAATCAACCCGAAGCAACGAAGTTTTTCAACACGTGCAGAGATCCGATTGAATGAAATTGCACCCATATCAAAATTTTCATTGAAAACTTGAGAATTGCTAAACATATCCTTTTACAGTTCACGGCGAAATAATTTTCTGAATGCCTTGGAATATTCGAACATGAACATGAACGGGGAAACATTTTGACGTCTACATTCACCACTGTTTTCACGTTCACGTTCACCGAAGTCGGTGAACTATGGTGAGCTCACCAACATCTCGATTCCACGGTGGAAATTTAGAATCGTTATGAAATGTTGGATTAATCCACTTTTATCAATATGAATTGTGTTTAAACAGGTTTTTCAACTAGAAAATGTTTCTTCCTATCGTTGCAAGATGTTTTCCTCGCGTTTTATATATGGACTGATGAATGTTTAATAAAAAAGTGTTTGTCCGCGTTAACGTTCACGAGAACTTTAACCTACCTTAAAAAGGTAAACTAGAAAAGCTAAGAAAGAAAAATCGAGTTCTCAAAACTTACAAACTATGCAGAGAGGGAGATGGCGACAATTTAACACTAGATTGCCCAAGGAAGTCATTTTGACTGCTTTTAAATTTCAATTAGAAAAACAACTATGCATATAATGACACAAGTTTTTTGAGAATGTTGTGATTTTTTGTACAACATTTAAATGCGTTTATTCATAATTTCAGTTTCACCTACCCCCCCCCCTTTTCATTTCCGGTACATCTATACGTGTTATACGGTAAAACATATACCTATATTGCCCTGACAGGCCCTGATTTAATAAATGATTTATTTTAGTTATCTAATCGCCAGACAAAATATACCAATTGAACACCATTGAAGCCAATATTCTTACCTTTTTCACAACTCTGGTCCATATTTTTTATGATGAATGAATTCGCACTGTGCGGCACATTGAACTCATTAGACAATGTTGTCTTTTTAGTACCCTTTTCGAACCTTTGAATTATGTCCAAATTATTTTTAGCGTTGGAGATTTTCGTGTATTTCAACCCATTTTGGACAGTTAATGTTTTCGAAGTGAAACAAACGATACTTCAAGTTATGACCTGAATTCGACATCAAAAGCAATTGCGCAAACAATACATTCATTTTTAAATTTAATGCAATTTCATTATATGGCGGTATTTTTGTTCAACAATTCTTCGATTAATTGTTGATTAAATCTTATAATACACAACATAGACTATTTACGTTCGTAGGCACTGATATTGACACACACACTATGAGTGGAGTGAAATTGAAAATTGTCGCAATAGAGAATGTTATGTTTTAGTAAATAGAAGCGATAATGTGTCGTTAGGCGTCGTGCAAATTACGTAATGCGATAAGGGGGGAGGGGGGTCGATGTTGTGTTACTTTCTGTGTATTAGAGATAGGAAATTGCCTTACGTAGGGGTGGGGAGGGGGCCCAAAATCCGGATTTTTAGCGTTACGTAATTTGTGCACGACGCCTTATAGGGGAAGGTCGTTTTAGAGAAATGTCGCAATAAAGAAAAGTATTTCTATGCGATTTTGAAGAGACCTTTGGACATGTCGTTATTGAGAGATTTGTCGCTATAAAGATTGTCGATATAGAGAGCTTTGACTATATATACAAAGTTTCAGTCTTTCTAGTGTTAAACCAGTTGTATAGATTTAGTCACAAAAACATATTTTTTTAATAGTAACTTTTCTATCCAACTTGAGGTGCAGTGTGACAAAACTAGTTTCGATGTGATCTTTCTTTAATATTATTGTGGTCCCTTTTTGTTTACTTCGGCAAAATATCGAAGTTCCACATTCCGCGATGCCGGAACAGTAGCAGAACTGAAAGTTTCTAAGGAAGCAGAATATTATTT
The DNA here is from genome assembly GCF_029784135.1 of Toxorhynchites rutilus septentrionalis. Taxonomy (NCBI): domain Eukaryota; kingdom Metazoa; phylum Arthropoda; class Insecta; order Diptera; family Culicidae; genus Toxorhynchites; species Toxorhynchites rutilus. The sequence continues at coordinate 93,142,060 of NC_073745.1, read as the reverse complement.
TATCATTTTCCAATAGATAATTCGTTGAGATGCATTCAATCGATGGTATAAAAACTTTTTTTTGCTTTTTTTCTCTGCCTGCCAATACAGAGACAAATCGGGAAGTAATATACCTGGTATTATATTTATTTTGCGGATCACAAGCCGAAACAATGAGCTGACAGGTGTTTGACAAAGTAAAAGCCAAGACGGGTCTATGGTACTAGGTGAGGCCGTTTCGTCACTAAGTTGGTTAGGGGAGCGGTATATGAACACAGTACGGAAGAAAGCAGAAGGGGAATTATTTCCTTGAAGCGTGAAAGAGACAGACTGATCACGAGCGAGCTTGGACACAAGCGTATTGTGTTTTGTTTACAAACAAAACACAGTAGACTTCCAAGATGGCTGAAGAGTGGTTTTAGCAAGTTGGCCCACCTTAGGACATACTTCTATGCGCCTTGGTAAAAGCTATGTTCGAAATTCGAAAAAGAAAACAGTAAAATATTCTGTTATTTATATGAATTCATGTTAGTACTAGGAAAGTTTACTTTACTTCAAAACGAGCAGAATAAGTAAATATTTTTTATTAATATGGCCTAATTTTTCGATTGCTGAAGTATGGTAGCGCTGATCATGAATAATTTGCCTTAGTGTATAACTTTATGAAGCTTATGCGATGACATCACGATGCATAATTCATGTCATTTTTCGCGCGTTGCTGCTTACCTAGCCATCTAGAAAACTTTGTCTTTCGGTGTCATGTGTAATAACAGCGATGGTAGCTTTATCGGCGTTTTCAAACAAAAAAGTTCTATTTTTACCATAAGTTCACGAATTGTATCCAAAGATAATTTTATCTAATGTGTACTATTCAGGCAAATACGCATGATATCGGTTCCATCGGAGTGACACTAATTTGCACCTACTGAAGCCGCACAAACAGCAACCTTGTGGTGGCGCTAGCTGTTGATTAGGATTTGTGCTATATTGAGGAGCTAGCCCCCATGTTGAAAGCTTCGCACTGGAACGCTGTGTTACATTATACAGAACAACACCGCTGAAAAACAAGTGAAAAAACTAATTCAGTGACTTTTGCGATTATTTTGCAGCCTTTATCACAATCCGACGCAAGCTAGTGCTTTTAGAGTTTCCGCTACCAAGAATAAACGATAATGGCTGGCTCACGAGTGTACATCGGTGGGTTGCCGCGCAGAACTCGGGAACGTGACCTGGAGAAGTTCTTCGTAGGGTACGGCAGGATATGTGACATTGTAATTAAAAACGGATATGGCTTCGTCGAGTTCGAGGATAATCGGGATGCGGATGATGCTGTCTATGAGAAGGATGGGAAGGATTTATTGGGCGAAAGAGTGTCGGTGGAACCAGCCAAAGGAAGATCCCGCGGAGGCGGTGGACGTCGCGATTTTGATCGCCGTGGAGGTCGCTCTGACAAGTTTAGGGATGGAGGTCGCTTTGGCCCTCCGAAGAGATCCAAATATCGTCTGATTGTGGAAAACCTTTCATCGCGCGTTAGCTGGCAAGATTTGAAGGACTATATACGTAAGGCCGGGGAAGTAACATTTGCCGATGCACAGAGGCCGAGGAAGAATGAAGGGGTTGTCGAATTTGCTTCAAGATCAGATATGGAGAGGGCGATTACTGAATTAAATGATACCGAGCTAAATGGACGTCGAATTCGCTTGATAGAGGACTGCGGTGGGCGTGAGAAGCGTGGACGTTCAAGATCGCGCTCTAACAGTCGCTCTCGATCGCGATCACGTCGTCGCTCTCGGTCGAAGTCCCGCCGTTCTTCACGTAGCCGTTCAGATTCCAGATACAGGTCCAAGTCTCCGAAGAAATCACGTTCCCGCGACGTCTCGGAGGAACGCAACGTGAAATCCAAAACACGCGGTGGTCGCGATCGCAATGGATCCCGCTCACGCTCACGATCGAACGATTCCCGCGATGGTCACCAACAGTCACAGAAGCGCGGAAACAAGTCTCGATCCCGGTCTCGTTCAAAGTCCGAACGACGATCACGCCATCGATCGGAGTCGAAGGATAACAAACGTCGTTCCCGTTCCCGCTCGGCCGATCATCGTTCTCGCTCTCGTTCCGCGGAGCGTCGTTCCCACAGTCGATCCAAATCGAACGAGGACAAGAGACGTTCCCGCTCGGTTTCTGACTCACGTTCCCGTTCTCGATCCAAAGCCACAAGCCCCGCTGAGTAACGCGTCCTGAAGCAGCGGCCATTCGTCAGAATTTGGTAATGAGATTGGATTACTTATATAAACTATGTGAACAATTACTAGCAAAGTAAACATTAAGAAATCAATAAACATAATCCAACATAAGATCAATAAGGTTTGCGTTTTTTTGACTTTAGAAATTCCTTTTTCAATGGGAGGTTGCACTTTATTCTTATGGCTAGATATTTTTAAGACCACAAACTCTGAAAACAGAAATAAATGTAAAATGGACCGGCAGGTTTAAGTATTAAGAACACTTGAGCTTTGATGGCCATTAAACAGTGTCTCATTACTCAAAATGGTACTCTTTCGCGAAATTAATTTGATTTTTGGATACAATAGAGCCTTCTTTTTCAGTTGACTCCGTTAAAATTTATTTACAAATAGAGTAGTGCGGGGCAAAGGTGCGCAACTAACTCTTGTCGTCCAATAACTCTTGAAATGAAAGCAAACAATATTCAGTTTGCTTACCAAATTGTAACTATATATATATTACCTTCGAAATGTAGTACAAAAATTTCTCGAGTTTTTTTTTATCCCATTTATTTATTTAAGGCTCATTAGCATTTTAGCTGTGACAGAGCCGAATTTTAATCGTGTACATGTCACATGGTTATCATATCTATAATTAGCACATTACACAGTTGCCATTCGCCAGTATTCCTTCTATACCATTACATATGGTACATTCACACAGTAGCCATTTAGGCGTAAGAGTATTCTTTCTGTTCTTCCATTATCCAGTTGGACCACCGGACAGCGGAGACAGTTGTTTGATCATTGTTGAGTTATTTATAGAACAGCAGCCTGATGTGTCTTGCAGAGCAGAGCAGTTGTATGGATGAATCGATCTTATTTCGACCGTGGATCGATCTCCATCGCTGATGATTGTTGCGTGGACGTAGCTATTCTGTAACAACACAAAGATGGTCAATGAGGGCCCTGAGTTTTGAACTCACGATCGATCGCTTACTAAGCGAACGCGCAACCAATGTGGCTACGGAGACCCCCGCGAGTTTTGTTTGTAGTTAGACAAAAACCTATTTTAATACAAAATGTCAAATGCGTACTTATTGAATTGTAGCCCCATAGTGGGGGTAAAAGTGCGCACTTATTGAATTGTACTTCTGAAGTAACTTTTAACAAAACAAAAATAAATGCTTTATCATCACCAGCGGAAGAAGCATCATTACCAGAGTGTGTAGGCATCATCCTGTGGGTAGGAGAGGGGTGCTATATGAAGTTTTATGGGTGAAGATGAGTGGGTGTTATGGTAGAACATACTACGTGGAAATTTTTGGGAGGAGGAGATTGACAATATAAGGTATCTGAAAATGTCCAATATTTAAAACAGAATTATTTTTTATCAACAAACTAGCTGACCCGGCGAACTTCGTCCCACCCACAATTGATATATTGATATAAATCATTTCGAACACTCAAGTTCCCACAGAAATTATTTTTATGTACATAATCTATGCTCGCCGTGTATAATTTCTTTTTTGACAAATAAACCTGATGCAGACTAAGACGCATCAATCCTGATACTGACTGTTGAAATCAGTTCTTGAGTTAAATCGTGAGGAACGGACACCAAATCGTTTTTATTGATATAGATCAAGTATATAACTACATAGTTACCTTCACTTGATTTATTCGTAATTCATTGTTGAAAAAAACAATATTTATTTGAAGTTCATTGTGAAAACATATACATAAACGAAACATAATCGTTATTGAATTGAATGCATGGTGAAAATAAAAATATTTTTCATTCGAAATTCATTTTGAATTATTTTTAAGCAATTGTTTATTTTTCTTCCTCATCTTGGATTTCGGTTCGGAGTATTCCGACGCTTTGCCTTGGAGCGCTGATGTTTCGTTGTGCTGTTGTGGGGTTCGAATAGACAGACGATGGTTCCTCATGGAGCTAGAATCCCAATCTCTTCCTGCCAGTTTTGCAACTTGGTTGAATTCGTGCTGGAGGTTGTTGGCTTCCGCTAGACTTCAAACGCCAGACACCGTAAATCTTTGAGAGCCATACCATAGCAATAGTCATACCTCACTCGTAAATACTTGTCTGAACCGACCTAGCAGAAGTAGTAATGTCAATAAAAAAAGATTCAAATCATAAATCACTCACTGATATGAGCCTCTTTCTCAGAGCTGATTCAGAAATATCGAGGTCTGCCGCAATCCGATGCTTCGAGACTTCCTCCCGAAGCCTCTGCTGGGTCATTTGAGCATTTCTTCAAATCAGTTTACTTTTTGTGGGTCCCGTTGAAAATCTTTTATGATTTTTTTCCAGAACAAAACTCAGGTGCGAACTTTTGTCCCACAAGCAATTTTTATACTAATCGAATTTTTAAAAAAAGTTCTTGAACTTTTTCATAAAAACGAATACGCACTATCATCTACTATAGAATGGAGGTTCCCTTGACAGTGTAGCTTGGAACCTTCCAGTTTTTTTAGGTAAGTTAAGGTGAAGGTGGAAGCAAGCCTTTGTAGTAATATAGGTAAAACCACGTGTAAAAATGGGATAATAGTGTCTGTGAGAGAAGAGCAATGTGTTTCGTTTGTTTTGATCTTTGTACGTAAATAGATCAATTCACTTATCAGATTGTGTAGCGCTTCACTCACACGAGTCTTAGAATACATTCGAAAAAAAATAACGATTCATTACTGAAGGTAAATGTATGAACAAATGCAAATATAAATATATATAGAAGGTGTATTTGCATATGAAGTAAAATTCTGAGCGTAACATGAGCAAATTTATAACACAAGCGAATTGGGGCTCTTTTGTTATCAACAAGTTCTTCCGCACAGTAACTCGATATTGATAACTCCTCAATATTTTCAATATTTCATACTCACGTTGGAGAACCTTAACCCTTCTCTTCGTTGGCCGAGGCATTTTGATTGAATGTGATACTTTTCCGTTTACTATTTTTGAAAGCATAGGTAGCCGTGGCAGTGTTCCGAGCTCGGCAATACAATTTTCTTAACCAATGTTCAAGTTGCCAAAACTTACATTATAAACCCATTAAACGTAGAAATAATAATTGTATTGATATCAACACAATTTTATTTTATTGATTTTCATGACATGAAACGCTATGACTCAGGAATAACATTTTATTGAGTGGTTTTTATAGCTGTTTCGATGATGTTGTCTGACATCAGTGTCGAAAAAATAACTATGTTTTCACCAATACAAACAAAACCATTGCGGAAAATTGAAAGATGAAAAGTTAACTTTCAGAGCACTTGCTCGAGTTTTACGACGTTTTCCACTATACATTGCGACGACAGATGAAAATTTTATATTTGATGAGTAATCGATTAGATTTTGGTTAATATTACTTGGCGGGAAATGTGTGCAAACGATCAATTTCTTCACACTGTTTCGCAAGATTATTGATTTCCGGGTGAGGGGTAAAGGAGGGAGATGAAAGAAATGAGCGCCATTGTGGCAGCCATTTGTGGCTAGCTTCCACCTTCACCTTAATCATCATCTCCAAAACAGAAAAAAATAGATCAAAACATCGCGAAACTCTTTTTACTTTTTCATAACTTTTTGCCACTTTCATGAAATGTGTCTTGTTTACATGTTTGAGCTGCTGGTTTAGTAATTATCAAATGACTACACTGTTGTCGAAATTTTATGCTCGTTTGCTTCAAAACGGCCAATGCGCACTTTTGCCCTTTTGCCCCGCACTACTGTTTAATCACTTTTGTCTCAAATTCCAAACAGCAAAAATGCATTTTTTTAAAAATCATAACTGTTTTGCAGTTCAGTTAGCGAGTAAAATTCGATTATTGTATTGATGTTCCGGCCATTTGATGAAATTTTACATGAAATTTGAGTGATGCATGAAATCTTGCATCTGATTATTTGGTCTTGTTGATTTGTTTGACAAAACGAATTATTGCACACAATTTCGTGTTGCATACAACATTCATGGGAACGAAGATGGAGGAAATAATGCATAATACATGATTTACTTTCGCATCTGCCTGCAAAACATACCTCTTCTATTTGTTAAATTAGTCACCTATTTAATTATTTCCACTTTTGATGTCTCAGGCGAAAAAAATGCTGGGTAAATTTGCCGACTAATGGTATATATTGTAACATATATCGAAAGAACGATTCTGCGTAATATACATTTGAAAACTCTTAATAAACGTTACAGTTTTCGTAGAGAAACCCCCCTATATAGAAATCAAAGACGTAGTCCTACGTCAAAAAAATCACTGATGATCTCAAATCAACAATTTCGCAGTTACAAAAATGCATAAGGCAAATTATTATCCCACTTAACACTTTCAGGACCGGGAAGAAATCTGTAAGACCTGAGACCGCACGTTTTGACTTGTGTGAAGTTGCTAGCTTTGCTTGAAAGTTGTTTTAAAAAGGCTTTAAACTTTGCAGTTCATTCGCCTCTAGGTGTGAAGCTAGCGGATGAAGGTTCAGCGGATAAAAGTTTTTGTTGCGTGCAAGTTTCTGTTCAACGTCTTGCTGGATTTAATAAATAACGAGTTATTTCATTTGAAATAAATTGATTGTTTATCAAGTAACAACCTTCAAAATCATGCTCATTAGATAGAGAATTGAATCATTCATCTTTCCACATAATTCATTTTGACGTAGGACTACGTCTTTCATTTCTATACCGGGGTGTAAAATCAAAGTTTCGAAAACGAAAGCGTTACGCCGGAGACCGAGATTTTGAGTGTTAATAGCTCCTAAACAACTGAACGAAATGGTATGATAAACACTTCATTCGAAAGATAAAATGTCTACGCGTTCTATACTTATTACTTTCTGATCCAAAAACTTGTTTCAATAGTCTTAAATTTGCTTTCAAAATAGGCTATTGAAATCACCAATCGGTATATAAGCGAGCGCCGCTCGGAAATCCACTCAGTTCTAATTGAACAGCGATTGGAGCATGTTGTCGCTGTTGTGGTGAAGCTCTTCATTTATCATGAAAGCGCGGATGAACGGTGTCACCAAGAGCCTGTTTGTGCCAGAAGGGAATCCATCATGAGGAGAGTGATGCCACAAACGGTTCCCCGGGAAGATCTCGAAGCAGCCGCTACACACACACACACACACACACACATACACGCGCGGAATTCTTTCCGTTTGGATGCCATTCAGCATCGAGAAAGATCCGGAAAATAATCTGCCAGTTCCTCTGGGAATTTAAAAATACATTTATGTGAAAGAGTTTATTTTGATGTTTTCTATCCATGTAACACTGTGACTAAATACATTTGGTTTTGTGATTTTTCAATTAATCGCAATTAACAGGATAGCTTCTGAAGATTATTCTTCCCCATCAGTAGGATATTTCCGTATCCAATATTGTATGCGCCCGCAATCGATTATTGCTCAGTCGCCGAAAGTTCCGAGCTCAGAGAGTTCATTCCCCTCTAGTTTGCCTTCCAAATTGCCATCGTAAACCACGCCTTCTCTCGATTCAATCACGCACAAAAAGCATACTTAAGCGATATTCTGGTGGTGAGACGCATTCATTTTTCGTGAGGACATCGACAAAACAACATCGTTGCTGAGGGTGCTGGACGGCGAATGATCGAGATCTGCCCTGAAACGCAAGCAGTTTGTTTGAAACTGTGAGGGAACACAGAGAAGCCGATCCTTCAGGAGAAGAGAAGGTGACCATCGAAGCAGCCGCTACACATACACATACACGCACGGAATTCTTTCCGTTTGGATGCCGTTCAGCATCGAGAAAGATCCGGAAAATAATCTGTCAGTTCCTCTAGGAATTTAAAAATACATTCATGTGAAAGAGTTTATTTGAATGTTTTCTATCCATGTAACACTGTGACCAAATATGTTTCAATCAAGTGCTATTAACAGATGGTTATCGAGTTAGCATTAACCCCTGGTGGGCTTCCAGTATCGAGGAAAATGTGGAAATATCTAATCGTTACTGAAAATAATCTGCCAGTTCCTCTGGGAATTTAAAATTACATTCATATGAAAGAGTTTATTTTAATGTTTTCTATCCATGTAACACTGTGACCAAATACATTTGGTTTTGTGATTTTTGAATCAATCGTAATTAACAGGATAGCTTCTGAAGATTATTCTTCCCCATCAGTAGGATATTTCCGTATCCAATATTGAATGCATAAAACCTTGTGCCTCCAACGTAACGCTCTCGTTTTCGAAGTTCTCCAAATATTAATTCATTCAGAATGAATTCAGATTCAACTTCAAACAAATGATCTCTAAATCAACGATAGTCCTACGTCACCCTTGCGGTTATACCATAGATATAACCCACTTCCTGTTTATTTTTTTCTTGATCGTGACAGAGAAAAGTTATAGACTGAGACGTGAGTATGAGTCTATATAGGAAAATATTCAGGATTTTGAAAACAAAAAAAGTTGTTCGAATGAAGTTATCGAAGTTATTCGATAGAGAAATGTTTTACCAATCTTCCAGCCACAATTTTATTAATCGGAAAAGGGTCTGAGAAAAGTGATAGGCCAAGTTGTAGAAGATAAATTAATTATTTTAAAGAAAATTGAAAAAAGTTACACATTTTCGAGATAGTACTCATTCGATAATGAATATTTTTATGTATCTTTAGCCAAATTTTCATTGGTCCGAAAAGGGTATGAGAAAAATTATTGGCCAAAACGTTCACTAATTGTACGGGGGAAAGGGTCTGGCTGGGTAAGGAAGTGAAAAGTAAAAAGGAAGTAAAAATTTCTATTGTATAGAAATGTTGACTATTTTTCGAATCCCTATGTAATTTACCATAGGATCAATGGTGAAAAACATACATTTCTATTTTTAGAACGCCATTCCCAATAGTTCGAGATAAACAATTGAAAAAAATACTGAAAGTGCATCTTACTATGATATATCGAGAAGTATAATCAAAAAATAAATTCCTAAAATATTGAAGTACTTAAAAAAAATTTAAAATATTGATTTTTTTTGAGGATTTGGAGATTTAGTACTACTATAATTCGCGTTTAAATGTGTTCCTACGCCTTTTATAGATATGTGTGATGTTTTTCAGTTAGTAATAAGATAATTCTCCTATGTGGTTCACTATAAGAGCTATAATGAAAAAAAGAGTTTTTCCTTTTTTTCCCTATTCTCAATAGGCTTGAAAATGAAAATTTGAGAAAATACTCAAAGTATATCTATTATGGTGTACCCCGACAAATTATAACAAAATTCTATCCCCCGCGTAAAAAAATCCTGGGTGTATAGAATTTATTAGAGTTTTCAAAACTGTTTTTCAATGATTATTAATCGAACTATTTATTATCAAATACGAATTCGAAATTTTTCGTTCATACAATAATATCTCAGTACCGAATGGTCGTACAACATCGTTATAGAAATCGAATGGAAAATAGTTAAAATCGTTAATTGGATTTGCTACCTTTGAAAAAACAGAAAGAAATCGATTTCACATTTCTTCCCGAATTTTTAATCCACTACATCTACATTCATCGAAATACAAATTTTCTGTAAAATATTCCATGTAAATCCATGTAAATTATGCTTTAAAGTGATTTATATCTCATCTTCATGCGTTGATATTTCACGATTTTAAAGCATTTCAAAAATCGCATAAATATTTCGACTTCGCACTCTGTTCTTTAATTTTTTTTTGAATGTGAAAAAATTCTATTTCCATTTTCGATAAATTTATTAATTTCCCTCCTACAACTTGTATACATTTTGGCCCATACATTTTCTCAGACTCTTTTCCGACCAACGAAAATTTGGCTGAAGATGGATAAAAGTATTCTCTATCCAATGAGTATTATCTCAAAAATTTGAACTGAATGTCCCAATGACCCAAAGTCCTTTCAAATATCTTTTTTAAATTTTCTTTTAATTAACCAATTTCCCCCATACAAGTTGTATAGGTTTTGGGCTATAGCTTTTCTTAGACCCTATTCTGACCAATGGAAATTTTGCTAAAGATAGATAAGAATATTCTATATCGAATAAGTACTATCTCGAGGATGTGTTTTGGGTCCTTTCAAATACCTTTTTTTCTTTAACATAATTAATTTCTTCCATACAACTTGGTCTACAACTTTTCTCATACTCATTTTCGATTAATAAAATTGTTGCTGGAAGATAGGTAAAATATTTCTCTATCGAAAAACTTCGACAACTCTATTCGAACAACTTTTTTTTATTTTCAAAATTCTGTATATTTTCAGTTTCAGTCTATAACTTTTCTCTGTCACGATAAAAAAAAAAGAATTATGTGGAAAGATGAATGATTCAATTCTCTATATAATGAGCATGATTTTGAAGGTTGTTACTTGATAAACAATCAATTTATTTCAACTGAAATAATTCATTATTCATTAAATCCAGCAAGACGTTGAACAAAAACTTTTATCCGCTAGTTTCACACAAATCCGTAAAGAAGGAACGCGAATCGAGAAATCTCGTGAGCGGTCCGTAAAGTGTTAACCTTCCCTTCGTTCATAGAGAGGAACCTGCCCAGGAAGCTGAAATTCTCTCTATTGAGACAAAAAGCCACTAACCCTTTTATGTCACGTTTCCAGTCCTAGCTGAGCTGCAAAAACTTTTACCGTTTTGGTTCCTTGGTCATTCAATTTCACCTTCGCCAGCCAAGTTTATCATTTTTTTTTTCCAAAAATTAATAATTTTTGAACTATTGGCCAATACAAATGATCGACATACCATATTCAAAAAAAATATATATAACGCTTGCGAAAACCTTGAATTTTGTTTTCGTAGTTTTATGATTGTAATTGTTTTTTTTTGTAGTTTAGAGAAAGTGGGGATAATTTGGACCCCCTAAGCAAATCCCCTAATATTTCCAAACCAATACGGTCTAAATAAAAAAAAATCACATTGTACACTGAGCTACACTTGTTATCTCTCAATCAATAATGTTTAATTACTATATTGAGCTAAAAAACTAAAAAATATATAATAAAATAAAAGAAAATATTCTTGAACATTATTTGATGTGGGGTGATTTGATCATGTGTGCGTTTCATTAAAAAAATAGTGATATTTATGTAAAGTAATTCAGGATAGTATTTCAATCAGTAATAGTGTTCTGGGGTCGATACCAGGAGTCTTGGTCCATTAAAACCACAATCGAAAAACGTACATTTTCTTACAATGAAAGTGCTTGCTTTGTTCATGCTACCTTTTTGTCTCCACTTGTCATATTTTAACAATGTTTTTTTTTTACTTTAGATACATACGGTTGAACGATAAAAGGAGGTGACATTATAAAAAATCGAAGTTGAGCCATACTTTTCGAGGTAAAAGGGGTGTCCAGATCACCCCATATGTCCAAACCACCCAAACATAACCTAAAATGTTTAGGTACGAACATCACTTGTTTCAAGCTTTAGTATCGTTCGTACTCACCGTGCATTGGTTTGTCTTTCATTTCTATTGGCAGAATCACAATTTCGCATCGCGTCAATGTACATTATCTATGCATTACTAAGCACGACTAAAGTCAGCGCTATACGATGCTACGAACCTCCAATGTCGAGTGTCGAATATTCGCGTTGGAAGGTAATCCGTTCGTTGTGGATTACCTTCCAACGCGAGTGGCACGAGTCAAAGGATTTTTGTCATTCGTTGATTCGACACTCGATGACATTCGATACAGCGCTACACGATTCGTCCGAATCTATCTTTGACAGATTGGTTTGTTTACAAGGTTTAGATGAAGGAACTATGAAATTGATTCATAAAATTCAAAATATTCGGCAAAATATTGCAGTTTTATAATGTTGATTTCAAGCATTTCTAATTTACAGCCCGATATCAGTACAATTTCAATACTCGCATCGTCATCCAGTTTCCTAACGTTTTTGATGGTAAATAAAAACAATAAACATTCGATCCAAATACTCGCCGATTGTTTGGACCGATTGCATTGAATCAAACATTCACTTCACCGTGTAGCAGCACATTCGTCACAACATTTGTCGATTCATCGAGTCAAATGTTTGAAACCAACGTTCGAGTGGAACGTTGGACGAATCGTGTAGCGCCCGCATAAGGTGACTCGACGACGCGCCCTATTCTTCTGTATCCTAATCTGAGATGAGTATACAACCCACAACAAAAATCAACAAATCTAGAGCAACATGTCAAAAGGGCCTATCTTCTTTGATCGATTCTCTTCATCTACATTCTCTTTCATTAATAACTCAGCGGTAAAAGCATTTCCTGATGTGTTCTACGATAAGGAGTGTGAAAGGGAACCTCGTTTATCAAACTATATGGTAAAACTAGAGCAAAATCAGTCTGAAAGGCCGTGGATATATGGTAAAACTAGAGCAAAATCAGTCTGAAAGGCCGTGGATATCGAAAGAGAAAGTCGATGAAGAGAAACGATCAAAGAGAATAGACCCTTTTGACATGTTGCTCTAGAAATATTCGCGTTGACGGCGGAATGGTGTCGACATCTGGATACGATATTAGTTTGTATGAGGTCAACTATTCTCTATCAGATTAGTCGACCCTAAGGCAGTTTTAAATTGCTAAAATTTGAATGAAATTTTTTTCTTTGTGTTATTTGCCTTCTATAAGTACGCTGTTCTGACCCCAATTTAAACTATTTTCTATCAATTTTCAGATATTCTCACCAAAACTTGCCGTTATAATACAAAATTATCTTTAAACACAATTTGTGTATGATATTTTTTTACTACTTGCAAGCAAAAGTGATTTTAGTTTACCTAGAGTACTAATTTGGTTTGGTAAAAATAATTTTCATTCATAATTTTTATTTTAAAAGCACGTTTATGTCTTTTGCAAACCCATATTGTCATGCCTGCTCCCCCATTTCGTAATACGAAGCTCAATGCCGTCAACGCGGATAGCTCGGCGTGGGTAGTGATCCCCGATTTTTGAAATTAATCGTTCATCCACTAATCGAATACTTTTAAGCAGTTCCTTATTCGATACGATTAATCGATCCAAATAATCGATTAATCGATTAATCGTCACACTGAGAGAAATAATTAGTTAGACTAATATTTCTCATTCGTTAGAAAGCCATCTGGAATCAAAAAAGTGTTCATTACGCCTGAAAATCAATTATTATCTTTTACGCTCCCCTAAACTCGTAAACGAAGCTCATCTTCGCATCGACGGCATTGAGCTTCTTTTAGGAGTTTAGGAGAGCGTCAAAGATTATGATTGATTTTCAGGATAAAACTGCAGCGGCTGTACGGTTTTTTTTGCTCTGGGTTTGGATCGATTAATCGACGTAAATTATTCGTTCGCTTCGATTATTGGTTGTGCAGTATTCGTTCGATTAATAATCGATTTCTGTAGGAAGTATTCGATTAATCGATTAATCGAACGATTACCGGGGATCACTAGGCGTGGGCAACAGATCGAAAGAAAAAATAAGGATCACACGCATTTCTTATCGCATTATGTTTTTTACCTAACGGTTACTATGTTTGTTTAGGTTACGCACTTATGAGTCATAGATAAGTGCTGACTAAACGCATAAACGTGTATGACGTCAGTAGAATTATGTTGTTTTCTCTTTCTTTCAAATAATGTTTTTCAAGATGATTGAAGATTTCTAAAAACTACTTACATTATTTACTTCCTTGCTTGTTTAGTTTTTTTCTCTTCTTGGATGGCTCTAACGTTCCAGTGGAACTTTTGCCTTCTCAACGTAGCATTACTTGCGTCATTTTTATTAGTAATACTTGATTGAGATTTCTATGCCGAATAACACGCCTTAAATGTACTCTGGAGTGGCAAGCCCTAGAATACGCGTGACCACAGTGCAATCCGGAAGAAAAATCTCCCGACCAGAACGGGAATCGAACCCGAACCCCCGGCATGATAGTGTGGGACGCTAACCACTCGGCTACGGGAGCACTGTTAAACTGTTTTTAGTTTTAAGAAGCTTAAAACTTTTTAGTTCATTGCCTTCTATTACTTTATTCGGTTTTCCTTGGGTACCCAAGTAAAATCGAATAAAGTAATAGAAGCTAATAAACCGAAAAGCTTGAAACCTTTTTAAAAATAAACAAGCAAGCAAGAGAATAAAGTAAGAAGTTTTTGAGAAATTTTCGTTAGATAATTTTATCGAAACCAATTTGAATCGATTAACGAGAGTTCTCGAAATATCTCATGTTTGTAATTGAATAGCTTCAATTCTAGATTCCGTTTTGCATTCATGGTCAATTCATGGTATTGAAGCAGGCATCAAGTAATAGCAATTGTTTCGGGCAAGAGGTATACGTCGTTTTCAGTAACGATTCCGTTTTCCGTCGTTTTCCAATCGGGTTTGCGCACTTTCACATAATGTAAAAAAAAGGAACTCTTCCCGAAGAAAATGTGTCATCCTATCGACCTCGAGTCGTCCGCAAGTAATCGGTTTCCCATGCTATCAACAATAAGTTAAAATGTAAACGTTATCATTTTTGAGAGTGTAAAAATGAACGATTTAGAATTTTTAAAAAAAATTTATAAAAATGCCATCTCACTTGCACTAAAACTTCATCTATGGAACTTCAAACAGTAAAATGTAAAATGAAAACCAACTTCAGGTAAGTAAGACTCGTTCGGCTAAAATTGGCGACTTTTATCCAAATGTATCCTTTGTTTTTATTAGGCGAATATTTCATATGTACACAAAAACGATTTGTTAAAATTTGATCGTCATACTTTTGGTGATCGTATAAAACTCTGCATATGTATTAAACTGTTGAGATTATTTTCTCCACTTACTTTGTTATAGTATTCTGCCCATTTTTTTTGTTTCTTTGTTTCCACGTCACTAAACTTGTAAGTGAGCTACAAATCACGATTCTTGTTCGATTGGTTAAGATTCCTAAAAAGTATTTACAGTAATAATTTGCAATAATTTGCTCATTCCACTTTTGTATATAAATTATCACAACTTTAATCTATTCCGTGTTGTTTTTTCTATCTTCGATTCATAACTTTTTTTCCCAATAGTTTCTTACGTCTGTTTATGTTAATTGAGTTCATATTTCGTCCGTTAAAATTCTCGTTTCATTTAGTATTTATGGTTTGTGTTGATTATGTAATAAATAATTGGTATTCTAGCTTTAAATTCGGTAAAATAGTGGCTCTGTCTCGTTTTTGGAAAAAAAGCTTTGTATCATTTAAGCTGCATATTTCGTGAGTTAGTATGTTGAGTAGTATTGCATGTGATTTTTCTTGTTTCATTTCATTATGCTTAAAGGTACTTAAATTGCATTTGTGGTTTGCAGCAGTGGTTAATGTTTGTGATGCTAATAAAATGCCGCTTCGTATGAGGAATAGAAAATGTAGGGAGAGAACAATTAGGTAAATTATATCGAAAAGTTTATGATGCTAAGTCCTACTGGAAAAGAATACAGAACAAAGTAATCACAAAAAACAGTACGGAATTATCAAACCTATTTTCGCAGAGATTGAAATACTTATTGGTTTCAGTAGTTAATTAAGTTTCCTAATTCTACGACCTATCGAATTATATATATATAACATCGCTTTCTCTCTTTTTTCGCCTGTGGTTCATTGCTATTGTTCCTTATGTATCACACGCCTTTCATTAAACTACTGGAAGGTGACATAATAATTACATGCTTCAGATTGAAAACGAAATAAGCTATTCCCAACTCTACTGTCGAAGTACTCTACAACGGCGAGAGTCTCTCGTTTGTCTATTGAGCCATTAATTTTGCATGTTCTGATCGTTAACACAGCTACAATCTGCTCCGATATGGCACATAGTATCATGTTTCATTAGACTCTCGATAATTTATTTAATTTAGATAGTCCTTATCTTTTTTTTAAAAAATTGAATTACATTACCATTCACAAAACTCGAAGGTTTTTCATTCAATGAACGTTACAGCTTAAAAGTCTACAACAAATGCAGCAGCATCGGGCACCAAGGGTGGCTCACATTTCTACAAATGGTTACGACTTCGACCGTTCAATACCAACGGTTTGCTGCCTCCAGTACTCACCAGATTGGGATGATGATGATCTGCTCCGCTGAGATGATTTCCGGTGTTCAACAGATCATCCGTACTCAACACTAGCGTTTCAATTTCATCATCATTCTCGACGAAATCGTCAACACATCCAACTCGTAGCACATCCGTGTCCCGGTGGATGATGTGGGGCGCCTCGTTGAACTCATCCAGTTCGTCCATTCCTGTGGAAGAAAAAAACAGTTACACAATATTTTGGGTGGGTTGGAAATACCTACCGGTATAATTAGACCCAGTCAGCAGGAGATATTGACCAGCTCGATTCGGCCACAGCAAACCCATCATAACGCAGTACGCCAGACAGTCGGCGGAGTTTGTTATTCCTGCAAATATTATCGAGTGGGATTAGATTCAATGGACATAAACATCTTCCCTCTGATTTCATTTATTTCGCAATGTAGAATTGCATGTCTCATTTTGTAATTAAATGGAATAGATAAAGTGCGAACACGAAATTATTGCGACACCGAAAATGTCATGCCAATTTTCTTATAATGTTTAGTATCAAACCAAAGTTTTAGGGTAGTTTTATACAAATATTTACTTCAAAAATCAAAAGAAAAGTTAATCGATGGAGCTCTGAGTGTAAAATTGAACGCATTTTTGTTTGATGCCCTCCATCAAAGTCTTTACAGTGTCATCCGGTACCAGTTTCTCAGTTTTTTTCCATTTTCTTAACATGTCCTTCTCGTCTTTGACTGTCTTCTTGCTCTTCCGAAGTTCCCGCTTCATTATTGCCCAGTACTGCTCCACAGGGCGCAGCTCCGGACAGTTTGGCGGGTTCATTTCCTTTGGAACAAAATGGACAGAATTGGCCTCATACCACTCCAGGACACTTTTAGAATAGTGGCATGATGTCAAATCTAGCCAAAATAGCAGAGCTTCGTCGTGCTGCTGCAAGAACGGCAAAAGGCGCTTCTCGAGGCACTCAGATATGTAGATCTCGCCATTTACTGTGCCCTTTGTCACGAAATGCTCACTCCTCAGTCCGCAAGAGCCGATGACCTGCCGAGATATTTGGAGGCGAACTTCGACATCTTCTTCTTCTTAAATTTGTCGTCCACATCGAACTTGCTCTTGCTCTTGAACTCCAACCCCGGAATTTGCTTAAAATCGGCTTTTGTATACGTTTCGTCGTCCATCACACAGCAGCCATATTTTGTCAGCATCTTCTCGTAGAGCTTTCGTGCCCGAGTTTTAGCCATCGATTGATGCCGCTCATCGCGGTTTGGGAAGTTCTGTACCTTGTATGTATGTAGTCCAGCTCTCTTCTTTGCATTCTGGACGTAGCTCTGCGACATGCCGATCTTTTTAGCCAAATCATGGCTTGAGACGTTGGGATTTGCTTTAATCATCCGCTTCACCTTTCCCTCCGTCTTTTTGTTCTCCGGTCCCGGTTTTCTTCCAGCTCCTTTGCCGTGGTCCAACGTCAACCGCTCCTGGAACCGCTTCAACACTCTGGAGACGGTTGAATGGTGAATGTTCAACATTTTTCCCAACTGCCGGTACGACAGGACAGGAAATTCCAGGTGTTTGGAAAGAATTTGTTCTCTCGACTCGCGTTGGTTTACCTCCATTTTCGTTGAATCGAAAAACACGGCTTCGAGTTTGACAGCGTGTAGACAATACACATCAATGAGAAAGTGTGCAAAATTTGGTTGATTTTTACCCAATGGTAAAAAAGTTATGCCCTGTTGACTGTGTCGCAATAATTTCGTGTTCGCCCTTTATATGAATGAATAAATAACATTACAGACATAAGGCAATTCCACGCTGACCCGACTCTCAACGGTTTTTTAAAACTTTGTACATGTGGTGGCAGCCACCTGAAATCACAATTTTCATTACCAGATGACCAATTTTAATTAAAACTGATTATTTATAGAGGGGTATCCATTAATCTTTTTTTTTAAATCATAACATAACCGTCGCGTCAAGATTGTCGGGTCGGGTTTTTCGGCTGATTTGACGTGGATTCACACCATATTGATATCTCGCGTTGTAGAACGCTTGCATAAAAAAAGTCACAGGAAGGTTATGTTCAAGACACGACCGCATAGTTGACGTAGGATTCCGTTAGGCTATCTGTTAATTTTGGATATGCTTGAAGAATTACATATTTAAACTCTTTGATAAAGATTTGGGGACCCTGAAGAAGATGCCGAATGAGACATGATGAAAACCGCCCTCTGTAACGCTAGACGAGATGCCTCCTGTGTTATGTAAGAATAAAAATAAAGAAAAAAAAACTCACAATGCAATATAAGATAATAATCAATACCGAACACAATTATCAATTTTTGTCATCAGTACAACATGTTCCTTTAATACAGTAGAACTTCAATTATTAGCGAGCGGACCCGCGAAAGCGAGTTCACTTGTTATTCTATAGAACTTCCCGGAATTCGTCAGTGAGCGGTAGGGTCTTGTTCTTTTCTTTTGGTCATGTCTTTTACATTATCTTATCACTGGTGTGAACGACCTTACAGATGGATAGTTTAATGATTTCTGTATCGATGCTTAAATATCTTTTTTGTATCTGCACCTAATTTTTAGCCCTTCATTGCGTTATCTGCGATTTTCGCATTTCGCGGTGAGCTAGCCCGACTATTCCGCGGATTATCAGGGTTCTACTGTGTATAGAAAACATATTTGAAATGGAAAAGATAATTTTCTTTTATAATTTTTACTGTCTGAGTGTTTATTCAACCTTTTATTCAACCCAATGCGAATTTTTATTTGACTAACAACTCCTAATACAATATGAAGAGCATATGGGAAACCTCTTTTTCGAATATTTCTTCACTTTTCCAATTTTTCTCGCCGTATGAACATTACTTGGGAGAAAATGAACACAACAAAACAGAGAGCTTTAACCGAACGACCCGTTCTCGAGTGAGAACACACTTTGGATATTATTTACGAAAATTGAAATGAATCGTTTCTAATTTTTAACATTTTTAACACAACTACTACCATATACAATTTTACACTTACACTTGTGCTAAATTTTTCACAACACACTATCGCTCATTGATATGAAATTTGACGAAGCAACCAATATTAAAGTTCAAAATTTAAATTTTATTTGCTAGAATTGATAGTATCACTCACCTTACTTGCAATATAAAAATGCTTGTGACTTGCATATATTTGCATAGGCATTGCACCTTGGTTCTGATGTCTCTGTTAGGGAGCACATTTCGGTAGGAACAAAAGCTTCTCATACTTTAATGTATTTGCATTGTCGATTTCCCTCGGGCACCTTGGTTTTGGTGTTTCTGTTAGGGAACACATTTCGGTAGGAACAAAAGCTCCCCCTGCTTTCATGTAATTGCAATGCCGATTTCCTTCTGGCAGCTTGGTTTTGATGTCTCTGTTAGGGAACATATTTCGGTGGGAACAAAAGCTATCCCTACTTTCATGTACTTGCAATGCCAATTTCCCCCAGGCAGCTTGGTTTTGATGTCTCTGTTAGGGAACCGCCGCATGTGTCGACAATTTTGACCAATCATAAGTGGGTATTCCCGTTAGGACAGGAGTTGAGATTTTTCAATTGTTTGATGTTAGTTTCATGACATATATTATTTCATACAATGTAAAAAATTGTTATGGAGTGCCGGAATCGATTGACGCAAAAATTTCGTCAATCCATCATGAAATGACTGAGCAATCAGCGTTTGAAATTAGACAATTTTCACGATGTGCTCGATTTTCGATTTTCAATTTGTACCCCAATATGTTCCCGAAAGACGTAATCCTACGTCAAAAATGGGCCGGGGTGGCATTTCGCATTCCGAAACGAGTGATTTTTATTCGTTTCGACCGCTTTTGCCATTATGAATCTCGAAGCGGGCTCGAAACGAGCGAAATGAATAAGGCAGAGGTAGAGTTTCGAGCAAAGTTTTACATTACGTAACATTGTGTACGAGATTTTTTTTAACTCGAAACGAGAACAAATCTCTCGACAAAAAATGGTTGATCGTCGTATGGGAAAGTGCTAGTGAAACATTGATTCTAATACTAAACCTTACATCAAATAAAATTTCAACTGCATTTCCTTTGGTTTTAACGTCTATTTGTACAAGTATGTGAGTATAAATACAATACTTATTTTTCAGCACTATGGAATCACAAAGAAATATAATAAGCAACACATTTGCAGTACATTCATTCATTTTCCGTAGGCCTTAGAATGGTGCACCCGTGGCCGAGTGGTTAGCGTCCCACACTATCATGCCGGGTGTTCGGGTTCGATTCCCGTTCTGGTTGGGGGATTTTTCGTCAAAGAAAATTCTTCCGGCTTGCACTGTGGTCACGCGTATTCTAGAGCTTGCCACTTTAGAGTACATTCAAGGCGTGTTATTCGGCATAGAAATCTCAACCAAGTATTAATGAACGACGCTAGTTAATGAATACGTTGAGACGGCAAAAGTTCCACAGGGAACGTTAACGCCATTCAAGAAGAAGAAGGCCTTAGAATGGGTATATGAGTACCATATGAGTATGGGTATATGAGTATCTTGAATTTGTCGAAGAAATATTACTTTGTTTCATTAAACGATGTTGTATCCAATTCGATCCATTTTTCGCATAAGTTTCTTTCCAGAAGTGGCATAATTTCATTGAACACTGATGAAACTGTTTGTATAGCCATACCAAGTAAAAAGTTTTCTCCTTCATTACATTAATTTGGTACGGCCAGAAGCCAGAAGATTCGAACGGCCGCTAATTTCAAAGCTGCAGAAGTAGTAGTGAAAGTTGTTTGGGACACGGTTGTATTCGAAATATTTTGAAATGCTTCTCGACGAAGTCTGATATACTGCCGAAACCTTTAAACAAAAGAATTATTATTATCATTTGTATCGGAAACGTATATAAGACAAACTCACTCACAGCTCTCTTCTTCACTATCGCGAGCGTCAAAAAACATTTGGCGATATTTTCTTTTAAATCACAATTCTAATATAATATCAAATTAAATTTGTTTTTCGGCATTGATATTTGCAATAATCATAATCAAGTTTGATTTGTTTACAAACCCAAAAATTTGACATTTCTCTTCGAGGCAAATTTTACTCGAAATCTAGTACACTGAGAATAATAACTCGAAAAAGATACATAATACTAAAATAGATTCGATTCGAGTTTGAATTATCTCGAAACGAGTTAAGTGCGATTCACATACAACCCAGCAAACATTAAATCGTATAATTTTGCACGTGCCAACCCAGCAAACATTAAATCGTATAATTTTGCACGTGCCAAGTCTTACAAGAAATCCGAATAAATCAGAATCGCATATAATATCAATCAAAGTATGTATCGTGTATATTTGAAATCGCATAAAATGTAAAAACTCGATTTTATATACCATTATCAAATTAAGTCACAATTCGGTAAAATAAACATCGATTTTATGATGTATATTGTCGTAAAATATAATTAATCGGCATCATATGCGTATATTACGCTGATGCAGTTTATGAGTCGTATAAGCGTATAATTTAAATCGATTCAGTACTGTAGTAAATCGTGTTGCATGCTGAAGAAAATCATGAAACAGTAAATCATATTAGATCCTAATAGAGAACATAGTACATCATATTGAAATGTCAATGATGCACTCGAAAGTTTTAACCGCTGTTGAATTAATCTTCAGATAGCCGCGCGAGATAGCTGGTGGATGATAATCCAGACGATCGGAGTTCGAACCCACATCGGAGCAGTTTCCACCAAACATCAATCTGTGTCATTTTAAACATTCATATTCCACTCCCAACATAAGTCAATCAATCAATTATTTTTTCTACGAACATAAATACTCATATATAAAAATGGCGATTCGTGAGGTTATAATAAACAATTCACGAAAATATTTTGCGCCATTTGTTTTTTTTTCTATGTCTGTAATAAATCGTATATGAGTATGGCAAAAGTCGTATTTGGTGCTTTGACAATTCATGAATATATTCATATTAGATCGCAATTCAATTCCAACACAATCGCTATTATAGCCGGTCAAAGTTGCATATTCATCCAAACAAATTCGGTAAGCATTTGCCATGTATGTATATGGCCTCCACTTTTGCATGCATATGCCAGTTAGGCGCATTATATGCCAACCAAATTTTAGGGCATATGATGTTATATATACGCTTGTTATGCGATTTAATGTTTGCTGGGAAGTCTTACAAGAAATCCGAATAAATCATAATCGCATATAATATCAATCAAAGTATGTATCGTGTATATTTGAAATCGTATAAAATGTAAAAACTCGATTTTATATACCATTATCATATTAAGTCGCAATTCGGTATAATAAACATCAATTTTATGATGTACATTGTCGTTAAATATATTTAATCCGCATCATATGCGTATATTACGCTGATGCAGTTTGTGTGTCGTATAAGCGTATAATTTTAATCGATTCAGTACTGTAGTAAATCGTGTTGCATGCTGAAGAAAATCATGAAACAGTAAATCATATTAGATCCTAATAAAGAACATATTACATCATATTGAAATGTCAATGAAAGGCTGATGCACTCGAAAGTTTTAACCGCTGTTGAATCAAATTTCAGATAGCCGCGCGAGATAGCTTGTGGATGATAATCCAGACGACCGGAGTTCGAACCCGCATCGGAACAGTTTTCACCAAACATCAATCTGTGCCATTTTAAACATTCATTTTCCACTCCCAACACAAGTCAATCAAACAATTATTATTTCTACAAACATAAATACTCATATACAAAAAAGGCGATTCGTGAGGCAATAATAAATATTTCACGAACATATTTTGCTTGTTTTTTTTCTATGTCTGTAATAAATCGTATATGAGTGTGACAAAAGTCGTATTTGGTGCTTTGACAATTCATGAATATATTCATATTAGATCGCAATTCAATTCCAACATAATCGCTATTATAGCCGGTCAAAGTGGCATATTCATCCAAACAAATTCGGTAAGCATTTGCCATGTATGTATATGGCCTCCACTTTTGCATGCATATGCCAGTTAGGCGCATTATATGCCAACCAAATTTTAGGGCATATGATGTTGTATATACGTTTGTTATGCGATTTAATGTTTGCTGGGGGGTTATCATGTGTCAGCACCCCGGTCGGCAGTCAGAAAAGTAGCAAAAACATACCAATGGTGTTGAGTTTACAAAAACGAACCGAATATCCCTCGTATGGCACCATTGTCTCTTGCACGGATCGCGTAATTGTTCCACCGTTTACGTACATTGGTCTGGATTTTTTGGACCCATGACGGTAAAGATTGCAAGGAGCAATGCAAAACGCAGGAAAGCTCTGTTCACATGTTTGACAATACGTGCAGTGCACGTTGAAGTGACTCATAGTTTATCTACGGATTTTCGCATTTTCGCGCCGATCGATCACATAAGGAGAAAGTTGAGAAAACGGCTGTGACGTTTCCAGGTACCGCTACCAAGTGGATCTTCAATCCTCCTAGCACTCCCCAAATGGGTGGTGCTTGGGAGATGATGGATCGTTCAATCAAAACGGACGTGGAAATCGCGTACAATAATAATCGGAAGTTGAATGATGAAGGCGTTGGAGACTTCCATGGTTGAGACAGAAGCTATCGCGAACAGTCGTCCTCTAACATATCTACCATTTACGTCGGAAGAAAATGAGGCGCCCACGCCGAACGATTTTCTACTAGGCAACGCAAACGGTGTACGGCAACCGGCCATCGAAGCTACAAGTTCGCGGCAAGCTATACGTTCATCGTGGAACCAAATATGCTCGACATATTCTGGAGAAAGTGGATTAGAGAGCACCTTCCGGTGCTGACTAAGCGACCAAAGTGATGCGGCGAAGCAAAAAAAATCGATGAAGGACAGTTGGTTTTGGTAGTTGGCGAAGGTAATCGTAACGAGTGGACGAAAGGTCGGGTTGTTCAAGTTATTAAAAGGGTCGACGGAAGAGTTCGGCAAGCTATCATACAAACTGCGAGGGGGCTTGTAGGTAGGTCGGTGGTTAGGTTGGCTGTACTGGAAGTTGATGTGATTAGTAAAACAGGATTTGATGGCCAGTGTTACGAGAGAAAGGGTTTTGGTACTGTCAACACTGCTGGTAATGGACCGGTCATGGAATTGTCAATGAAAAGGGTGTTTCTGAATAAAAAATATGCCAAATGTCTTAAAATTGCATGAAACATTGGGATCTACTGTCATATCGAAATTTTTTTTGAAAATTAAATTTGAAAAAAAAATCATCTCAATGTTTTATATGGCACTTCGTGCGAAATGTAGATTCACATGATAAAATACCCTAATACAAAATATTAGCTCAATCGGACTTCATTTACTAGTAACGCAGACGTTAAAATTTGAGGTAAAACTTTTGAAAACATTAAAAAAAAAAAATTGGATACCAAATGTCTTATAATTGCTCGAAACGTCCAGATTTACTGCGATGTAAAATTTTTTTTAATTCATTCTGATTTCAGTGTGTCAATTTTTGACAACTTTTTTTTTAGATGACAGTAGATCTCGACGTTTCATGCAATTTCAAAACAAAACATATTTTGACCACTTTGCGCCACTCTCCCTTAAGTTCGATTGATTTTTCGAATGGGGTAACTTTTTGAAATTTTAAGGTCGATTGCCATATTGATGCGACATTGTTTTTACTTGAATTCCGAGAAATACAGATCGTTCAAATAAAATTCATTGTTAAAACACATTTTCGGTGTTAATTTATTTCCACTCGTTGACTTAAATCTCGTTCGTACAACAGACCCGACCCTCTCTAGTTATTTTTGTACTTTGTTCATTCGATGTAGGCTATTCAACACTGTAATTTACTCTATTAACCCTTTGCGGTCGTTTGTCTGCTCTCAGCCACCACAGCAAGGAATCATACTAAACACTTTATTCAACGATGTAGTAGTTTACATTTTTTCTAAACGATTTTTAATGTCTAGTGAACTGTTTCACGAATGCCCGAGAACCCCGAGATAGTTTCCCAGCAAACCACACTTGACCACCCACGATTTCGGATCGCGAATAATTACTTAACCGCCACGTTTAATTTCAACAAACTTTATTCAGTGATTAGATTAAACGGGATGAAGGACCGGTTCCTCGCACATCCAAATGAGTACACCCATACCTCGCTTTACGGCCTAGATTCGTTCCACAAAATTTGGCCGCAAAGCAAAAAGCCGTATAAGGAAACAATTATTCTAATACCAATTCATACAAATTCAATCGGATCGGTTCCAAAATTTAATTAACCCATTAGTGCCCAGCGTATGAAATTTAATATGCGAAAATGCCCGTTTTTGATGAAACTAAAGCGTTAAGGTGAAGGTGGAATCTAGCCATTGTAGTAGTATAGGTAAACCCACGTGTAAAAATGGGATAATAGTGTTTATGAGAGAAGAGCAAAGCACACGTAAATAGATCCATTCACTTATCAGACTGTGTGGCGCTTCATTGACACGAGTCTTTGAATACATTTGAAAAAAATAACAATTCAATACTAAAGTAAAATGTATGAACGATATGTTCCGATGAACAATTGCATGTATAGACATATATAGAATGTGTATTTTCACATGAAATAAAATTCTGATCATAAGCGAACAAATTTTTAACACATTCGAATTGGGGCTCTTTTGGTATTAACAAGTTCTTCCGCACAGTAACTCGATATTGATAATTCCTTGATATTTTCCTTCGTTGATCGTATTGTTTTCACATATTCACGTTGAAGAGCCTTAACTCTTCTCTTCGTTGGCCGAGGTATTTTGATTGAATGTAATACTTTTCCGTTAACTGTTTTTGAAAGCACAGGCAGCCGTGGCAGTGTTCCGAGCTCTGCAATACAATTTTATTACCCAATGTTAAAGTTGCTAAAACTTACATTATAGACCCATTAAACGTAAAAATAATAATTGTATTGATATCAACACAATTTTATTCTATTGATTTTTATGACATGAAACGCTATAATTCAGAAATAACATTAACCATTAACATTAACCACATTAACCACTAACCACTCAATAAGAGTGGTTTTTATAGCTGTTTCGATGATGTTGTCTGGCATCAGTGTCAAAAAATAACGATGCTTTCAAGAATACAAACAAAACCATTGTCGAAGATTGAAAAATGAAAATTTAACTTTCGGAGCACTAGCTCGAGTTTTCCGACGTTTTTCACTATACAGTGCGACAGCTGATGAAAATTTAATATCTTGTGAGTAATCGATTAGAGTTTGGTTGATATTGCTTGATGGAAAGTGTGCGAAAACGATAATTTTCTCTACACTGTTTCGCAAAATTATTGGTTTTAGGGCGAGGGGTGAGGGAGGGAGATGAAAGAAATGAGCGCCATTGTGGCAACCATTTGTGGCTAGCTTCCACCTTCACCTTAAGCGCATTTTAAATGATACCACATAACACTTTAAGAATATTTTTTGTGTGTGTTTTATCTGTCATTTTTGTTGTTTTGTTGTGTACTGAAGCTTGCAAAGTTCGAGTTTCCCGCAAAAGTCGCAAAGTAAACATAATCTACACCTGGGCAGTAATATGTTAATATGTAACATGGTTTATCATTCAACATGCATTTTTTAAATCAAAAATACATGCATAACAAGTACACATCTTTGTACAAAAAATAATAACAGACTCGGAGAACCAACAATAATCCATAAACAAGAATTAAACTACTTCATGTTACATAAAATATGTGTATGTATACAGCAATTCCATGCTGAACCGATATAGTGGTTCTGTATATCGACATCCAAAAATAAAACAGGGCTCGCGCTTAGGGGGCTCACGTATCGTTTATTGTTTGGAGTCAGATTCCTTTGACAAGCGATATATGGATACCCATTCGGAAGGTTTCTTGGAGATTTGCAATCAAAATCACTGCTGGAGAATCGCGCGGAGCACTTCATTTTTAATTTTAGGTTATGATTTCTATGCTCATGATTTTCTATGCTGGCTACAGAAAGGCGGCCATCTTAGCAATCCCTTGGCATAATGACAGCTGAACATGGCCGACGACTGAGAAATCCGGATTTTCGACATTTCATATGGATGCATGATGTTGACGTTTTACCTCACGGGCTTCCAGACTGAGTTGCCAGATTTGCAAGCGGACATTTAATTTTTGTTAGTCTTTTTTGCGATTGCAATTCAAATTTATAAACTACTGAAATTATAGGAATCATAAATGAAAGCTTTTGGTTTGGAAAACTGATACTTTTAATAGCAAAATACGGTACTTTTCACAATACAAATCAAAACCTCAAAGTAAACTGACAATGTGATGATGAGAGTGTGGATGAAACTTAACAACGTTTTAGCAATTTTTAACGTTGAACTCGGTCATTCTTTGCGCTAGCGAGCGGGTTGTGTGTTTCTTCACACTCCGCTATAAAATTTGGAGAATTAGAAGATCTGGGAAAATCACAGATAAAAAAACATAATGTGTTAATTCAAGCTACAGTAGAATCCCGATTATTTGTGGAATAGGCGGGCAAGCTCACCGCGAATAACGAAAATCATGAAAAAAAGATGTTTCAACATAAAAACTATGTTTTATCAATACAGAAATCATTAAACTATCTATAAGGTCGTGTACACCAGTGGCTAAATAATGTAAAAGCCTACCACTCACTAACAAATTCCGGAAAGGCCTATTGATTTACTGTGGAACTCGCAGTCGCGAATAATCCACAGGGCAGATCACCCACTTGCGGATGATCGGGGTTCTACTGTCATAGTCTTATTTATGGAATAAAAATATTTGCTTGCAGATAATATAACTTGCATATATTTTTGCAAACTAAAATAATGTGGCATCTCTGGAACTGAAAGGAACAGTCTGTATTTGTGAAGCCAGTATTATGATGTGTTTTTGAGAAGGAAAAACGAATTGTAAAGTGTAAATTATGAATGAAAATTAACTTTTCGGAATCAAATTAGTATTCTATGTGAATACAAATCACTTTTTT
This sequence comes from Toxorhynchites rutilus septentrionalis, assembly GCF_029784135.1. Taxonomy (NCBI): domain Eukaryota; kingdom Metazoa; phylum Arthropoda; class Insecta; order Diptera; family Culicidae; genus Toxorhynchites; species Toxorhynchites rutilus. Next base: position 93,113,749 of record NC_073745.1, on the reverse strand, counting down.
CTGCAAGTGGTGAGAAAATCCCATACAAAAATTGTTGATGTTGACGAATTTTGACGTTATATTATAATAATAAATTTTAGTAGGGATATCTGAAAATTCAGAGGAAAAAGGTTAAGTTAGGGTTAGGACTACGCGCTTCAACTTATTAAATAATACCAAATAGATATTTTCATTCAAATTTTACCAATTTAAAATTGCCTTTTGACCTTCTAATCTGATGGAGAATAGTTTGGATCCCAAACTCGAATGTCACCATCGCGAATATTTTCGTTGTCTCGGGTTGAGGACGATATTGACCGTGTAAGGTGCCAAATATTAATTAAAGTTAGATCGGATGTCGAAAGCCTAGCTGTCACGATATTGAAGACACTTATTGTCAATCATTTTGATCGTGTAAGGTGCCCAAAATGGAAACATTCACATACACCGGCAACGTAACGACCTGTCGGCATACGTTCAACGAAAACAACCGGCAGGATTTGAAGAAAATAATAATGTGCGATTCACATAGAACGTTACGGAGAAGAACGTCTACGTTCCGTCAACGTCTCTATCAATTCACACATGCAGTCAATGCTTTCACCAGCACCGTCACGTCAAATGTCAAACGAATGATTTATTTAATGTTATTCATGGTGTCGCCACCTACAACAATTTTCAATTGCAATGCCCTCTTTGAAATCAGCATGCCTAGAATCAGTTCTAAATTTTGAAAAATTCAATGAAAATCATTGAATTCAATTATTTAAATGCTTAAATCCCGTAGTGCGACCCTTATTCAACAATAATGAAAAATAGAATATTTCTCTCAGCTAGTCACGAATGATTTTCACTCCGAAATTTGGAGATATGTTGGCATAAAAAGTACAATAAGTTGCTTATAATGCAATATGTTGAGGCACCACTCAGTGTCGCATTGGAGTCGATTTTGCCCAGTAATTGTACATTCACGACTGGTGGCGACATTCAATGTGGTGCCATAATTTGGGCCCCGAACTCAATGTTTACAAAATGTCCAAGTAAACGCGTTGCATCACAGATCTGTTCAATTATCTTAATGTCGAATTAGATGTAAATTACTGTACAACCAAATCAAAACAAAAGCCGAGACACACAGCCCAGACAAAAACCAAACGAGCCGTCCGTCTCCGTCAATTATTCTTTTCTACAAATCCTGCCGGTCGTTTTCGTTGAACGTATGCTGACGGGTCGTTACGTTGCTGGTGTATGTGAATGTTTTCATGAGAATTGCATGGTAGAATCATTGACGTAACGTGACGTGGATGTTGTATGTGAATCGCACTTAATTGACGGAGACGGACGGTTCGTTGGGTTTTTGTCTGGGCTTTGTGTCTCGGGTTTTGTATTGATTTTGGTTATATTCTTTATGTCAACATAACTCTTGATTCCAAATTTCAGAGTCAAAATCATTCGCGACTAGTTGAGAAAAATAGTTTAACTATTATTATTGTTGAATAAGGGTCGGGACTACAGGACTTAAGCATTTAAATAATATAATTCAATGCTTTTCATTGATTTTTTTCTAAATTTAGGACTGGTTTTAGGCATGCTCATTAGAAAGAGGGCATTGCAATTTAAAACTGTTGTAAGTGGCGACACCATGAATAACATTTAATAAATCATTCATTTGACATTTGAAGTGACGATGCTGCTGCAAGCATAGACTGCAAGTGTGAATTGGTGTAGACGGTGACGGAACGTGGACGTTCTTTTACGTAACGTTCTATGTGAATCGCACATTAAACATCGGATTCAAATAACGGCTGATTGCAATGAGGTACATATCGAGGTGGAGTAGTAGGCGAAGTATATCTGTATTGGTAAGCAAAATATCGTGTCGTAATTATTTACGTTTCCGTTTGTTTTTCAACAGATGACAATTGTATCGTGACTTATTTCGATTATTTACGTGGCAAAAAAGTCCAGAGAGCAGTCGTATGCTTAGTTCTCGAAAGCAGTAACATTTTCGGTGAAATTTTGATTGATTGGCGATTATTATCTCACATCATACACACCGACACTGAGAGCCTTCGAAACATCAACTTCATAACGTTAAAATAATGAAATTTCGTTTGTTTCTATGAACGTGGGCGAATGAAAATGGCACATGGAAATATCACTTTTATCCGTCTTTTTCGACGATGATTTCAAAAGTATTCACTGCACGCTAACACATTAGCCTCATATTCAGCGTGAATTCTTAAAAAATGTACGTTTTTAATTGATAATTTACTTCCTACTACCATTTTTACATGGATGCGGTGGGCAATCAAAGATAAACACAACGTCACGTCACTATTTGAGAAATAGTTATGGCAGCGCAGGATATATCGCCCGAAACTCTACCATCTTCATTACCTTTTTTCCAGTACATTTGGCTGATTGTTATAAAGTCGTACGCACAGTATCTGCACTTTCAGAAAATCATAGCTCGAAAGCCAACTGTATGATTTTGATAAGAATGAATGTCTGCTTTATCAGACAATCCGACAAAAAATCACAATATTCATTCAGATAGGGATAACGGTACAGGCAAACCTGTTTTTGGACGGTCCCTTTCCGCGTGATTCCTCGTTTGTGCGATTTTATTATGACATCGGGTCTTGAATCACACAAATTAATCGCACAAATAATAATATCGCACCTAAACAGTCACACAAATAAGAAATCGCACAAAAACAGGTTTTCCTGTAATAATGAATATTAATGTCTTCTTATTTCTTGAACATACCTAGCAACAGTTTATATCGCCACAGTGGACTGACATTGACTGCAATGATGGCTACAATGGGCAAATAGATGAACCACACCAGACTAGAGGCTCCAAAGTGCAGCAAGAAGTCCAGCTTCTGCGTCGAATGCTCGTATTTCATCGTTGTCCTCAGCTCCCATAAAAACCACAGCATCATCGTAGATCTAGCAATTAATCCGTTTCAATAGGGTTAGGTGTCAAATAGTGCCACAACCATACCTGCAAGCAAGCACGAGCCACCCTGGCCACGTTTGATACTCGTCAGTATCGGAGATAATGTCGACTTCCGTCTTAAATAAATAGTGAAAGTTAGGCATCGGTGAAATTATGTTTCAATGGTAGTGTACCCTATTCCAGATATACAGAAGCACATGAATTGCACAATAGGGAATCCAAATGACCATCAAAAGGATCCAACTGCTCACGGAGATCTGTAGTCTAGTCACAGCCCAGCCCTTAGCTAGCAGTAGCAATATCAGCATAAATGAGGTCTGAAATGGGAAGTTCGAATAGAATCCTAATTTGAGTCAAAACTTTATGAAACGCTCACCCTACTGAAGATGTCAAAAATATCACCGGTGATCGCCAGATTCTCGTTTCCAACACCGTTCATCGCGTATCGCACGGTGTGGATGAGCAGCAGGCAAACGCTGATGAATTCCAACACCAAACTAACGGTGAAGAGTCTTGTCACGGGATGTTTTTGAAGGCGAACCGCATAAATCTGCAGTGGCACCATTACCAAGTAAACTATGCAAAATATCAAGTACATCTCCAGCGTGTTTTGCTGATCGAAGGAGAAGTGGAACAGTAGCGGATTGAAGAAGGATGCACTCTGCCTGTTTGGATTCCCATTGACCAGCTGGATGTCGAAGTCGATCTCCGGTGGTTCGGTGTGGTATTTTCGATAGTCGTAATAATGCCACTGACAAGTGGTAACATTCTGATAGCAGGAAACAATAGAAACGTACCAAAATCTGAAATATGAAAATATATATTCAATGCAAGCCCGGCTCAACGTTTTTCGATTTTTTCTCAACAAGATAAAAATTAAAGCTAGTTGTCTCCAGCCCAATCGTCTAAACTGGTTTTTTGCGCAGCGATCAGCTCAGCAGTGAACCCATTTAAAGCAAAGCAGCAGAGAACGACTCCATCTAATGAAACACATTACATCAATTACACAATCACATACCTCGGCACGTTCGGATCGTTGATCACGTATGTGAACTGACTTCCCGCGACCACGTTGGAAGGGGTATCCTCGTCCGCACAAAGTTTGCCCTTCTCGCAAGGTATCCGTCGCAGATAATCCGCTTCTGCTCCGTTATTGCACCGACTGTTGAATGCCACCTTATCTAATTTGTCGAACATGCGCTGGCAGGCAACCTCCCGGTTATAGTTGTTTCGATTTGCATAATACTCTAAGAAGTTGTGCTTATCCAGCACGGCAAACGTTATCGGAACCATTAAATTTGCTCGTGATGTAATGTTTCCATAGATGTATCCGAACGTATCCGACTCTGTATTCTGCTGCGAATGTTTCTCCGTTTTTTGAAAGCCAAATTTGATTAGAAACCTAAAGAAATCATCCACTGGGAATGCTCCTGTCAGGTGGGCACATTCCGATGGTTGATTCTGAATGATCAACGCAAACAGCAGAAATATCTCCGTCGGAATCCACTTCACATTGAGCACCATTGCTGTGAACCGTGAAAATGTGGAGGTACCGAGTGCAATCAAACTATCACTTCCTTGTTTCAACCGAAGGATTCGGCAGAAGGTCGCGTTTCACTATTTTCACTCACAGCCAGCAAAACGACTAATGAAGCAAATACCTCCCCATCGACTCGCGATACCGCTATTGACTATTAGCTAATCTACGCACATTTTCTACGCTTTCTTTCGTCAACGCTGCCCTTATGAAGCAATAGCTGCTTTGCACTAAATCGCATCTAATTGTATGTTTTCTTGGCGTACTGCTGTTATGCACAAATAAAAAATGAGATTGTTGATTAGGAGATGCGTGGAAGCAAAACTATATGAATGGATGTAGTTAAACATTCGATTGACAGTAGTTGCGATACGAACTGTCAAAGTGGGTTGAGACAACCATAGGCGTAGGAAAAAGATATACGGAAAGCAAAACAAATTTAATCCCGCCGATGGTTGTATTAGGCTAGGGAAAACCCATTTTTTCTGCTCAAATTTCATTTTGTTCAAATATGCACCTTTTGTTCTATTATGTAGATAATTCCATCATCCCTATTCATCATTATTATAATGTTGTTATTATTATTTTCACCAGAAAAATCATTCGCCGTAAGAACAGGTCGTTTTCGCTAGGAGCTCTGGACTATAAGGCGAATGCATTGGAACCTGCCAACCTTGCTCCCGGAACTTTTGATGGAACACAGTTCCTCTTCTATTAGTTCAAGCTGGCTGCTTCTGGGCGATTTTCGGTCATTGAGGGCGATTGTCGGTCTAATTAAGTAGACAGCAGAGTAGAGTTTGGTAGTAAGGGAGTAGATCATAGTAAATAATTATCTGTAAATTAGTGGCTAACTCCGACGATCATCGATTAAAAATAAATGATAATACAAAAGTTTTGAAAAATAATGTTTGTTCAAATTTTGATTTGTACATACGTTGTTTCAATACTGTTTCGTATTGCCCCTTACACGCTCCGAATCGAACTGATATGAGCAACATGTACTTATAGTAAAAATTAATAACAAATTTATGATGCTTTATGTGAATTTATATGTATATTTTTGTACATACAGTAATTTATATTTAATTCGACATTTAGCTAATTGGACAGACCTAGGTAGTGCGGACTGAATCAAAACGGCTGTCAAAAAAGATCCAATTGAAATGTCAAAAGAGATCCAATGATCAAGAGTGTTATTTTTCTTATGATAATCAACACTATAAAAGAGGTATTGTTGTCAGGGGCAAAAATAATTCAAATAATAAAATGAACGAACTACATTTTTCCGTCAATTGTTTAATTAACCATTGCATCTCTGAAAGAGCATCTCAGCCTTTCACCGAGCTACGCATTTTTAATGTCCCCTCTCTTTGACATAACGTTTTTCCGAACGAAATAAAAACAAACGAAGTCAGAGTCACGTAAATGTTTACTCCTGCGATTTGAAAATATTCGATAAAAAGTGGAAGGAAGAGATGCCAGATGATTTTAAAAAAAAGTCTGTAAAAACATGTGAATGTCTGTTAAAAATGTGGAAAAGTATGTAAAAGTGTGCAGATCTATAGAAATGTCTTTCAACGTTAATTTTCACATATTCATTAATACTTTGTACATCGTGATGCACGTAAGATTGTATTTTGTATATATATACAGCCATTCCATGCCAAACCAATATAGTGGTTCTCAGATCTTCGTCAAAAGTGGTAATTTTTTCTTTATCGCAAAACATTAGACTCGTATTTTTTTATTTTTTCATTGGGTGCCCATTTCCATTTTAGGGTGATCCAAAAAATATTTTTTTTCCATTTTTTCCCAAAATGACTTTTTTCAAAAATTTATAACTTTGGAACCACTTAACCGATTTAGATGATCGACATATAAAATTGAAGGCAATGAGCTTTAATTGAGAAATACTGAACTTGCAGATAATATGGATTCTATTTTCGTAATTATTGATTGTAGTCGTTTTTTAATGTTTTCATGGCTTTGGACTAGGGGGCGCTATATTTTTTAATATTTTTTCTTGAAAGCTGAAAATTTTTTACATAAAATATCTCGATATCAGAGATGCTATTTTTTTCGTTTTTGAAATATGAGTTTTCAAAACTAATCGATGGTTCGAAAAACAAATTTTCCCCATTTTTCCCACTACAAAAACATAACTCTTGAACTATTGGACCGACTCATATCATCGACATATCAAATTGAAGCTTACGAGCTATTTTTCTTTGGAAAAATGTTACTTTTGCGAAAAAATTTAATTCTTGTTTTTGCAATTATTGATTGAGTTATTTTTTCATAGTTTTCTCGTTTAAAGATAGGAGCGCTTTATTTTTTATATTTTTTATGGAAAGCTGAGGATTATTTACCATAAGGCTATACAAGTTTTAGATCCCCGCACGGCCATGAACCATGTCTGTGGTAACAATATCGAACAGTAACCCATATTTCGTCATAAGCAGACCCGAAAGCGAATGTAAATTGTTGAGAATAGCTTATCTATTTTTCAATAAATCTCCTTGAATTTCAGCAAAACAATCTTATCTAGAACAAAAAATAATTATCAGAGACAATTTTCGTTCAAGATTTTTCGTTACCTGCAGAGAATGCAATTTTTCATTAATTGTGAATAACCGTATCCTCTCTTTCGTCTGCAATGATGACAGGGCTAAAGTACTTATGTGTATGAGTTCCAAACTTCATACACACCAGATGGGCCAACCAGAAAGAATGCCAGGCCGCAGGTTGAGTATCGCTGGTCTAACGTCATGTGTATTGATATAAACTAAATATAATAACTTTTCTGTATTAAAACTATGGAAAAATGTCATATGGTGAGTCAAATATCTTTGATGTGATGAATAGAGCCCTTTTATTTTTCAAAAACCTGTGAAATATTGTTATATCCAAAAAGTCTACAACAAAAATAAAAAGTGTTTTACAGATATGTCTGTAAATTTAAAAACATATTTGTAAATCTGGCGATTTCTTGCAAAAAATTCCTAGACCACCAGAGATGTCTAAGAATTTTTTGCAAGAAATCGCTTGAAAACATGCCACATGCCACATGCCATGCCACATGCCACTTACCACCGCACCACAGACCTGTGATGCAACACGTTTAATTACACATTTTTACCTCAAAGGGGCTGTCCACATACCACGTGGACAGAAAAAGCATTATTTTAGACACCCCTTCCCCTCCGCGGACAAGCGTGGACATTCCTTATACCCCTTCCCCTGTTGTCCACGTGGACATTCCTCCGGTTTTGAGCTTGAGCTTAAGCTCGGGTAGACTGTACAATTCGTAGTTGCTCTCCGTGATTGACCAGAACCAACCAAATTGCACAAAGAACACACAGAATGACGCTTGGGACTAGCAAATCATTCTCGTTGTGCAATTTTCGGTGATTCGAGCTTTAAATGGTCAATAACGACGCCGGCCACGTCCTTACAGTCACCAGGGGAAGGGAAGGAATGTTAGTATGATATTCGCCGTCCGAAGGCCAGAAGGGTCGCCTCTATAGCGTGGTTCCCTAGCGTTTATCATGGAAGGGATTGTTGTTAGTGGGAAGAGGCAAGAACCAGGATCACTGTGGTAGGTGATGTGATTATGTAAACGCGAACTATGGACTACTCGACGAAACGAAATTCTGCAAATCTTACATTTCATCAATCTATTTATCGCGCGTATTTTTTAACACTCCAATCACAACGACGGAGAGTTATTTTTCGGAAACCTAACCGAGAAAACTCCTCCAAACCCATTCGTATGGGTGAAATATTTCATGCCTACTTTTTATCGATTATCGATCGCGAAGGCAGAAAATTATTCTGGGTAACCTGACAAGGTAACCATTAAAACTAATCGGACCAGTGATATTCGTAGAGAATCAAACTTGGGAAACCTGACAACATAACCGAGAAAATTCCTTCAAAATAATCTGACCAGTAATATATTTCAATTTTTATCATGCTTACTCTTTATAGATCTCTTATAGATCTCCAATCGAAACGGCGCAAAATTATACTTGGGAAACCTGACAAAGTAACCGAGAAAATTCCTTTAGAATTAATTGGACAAGTGATATGCGACGTTATTTATCATACCTACTCTTTATCGAGTTCCTATCGCGACGGTAGAATATTATTCTTGGGAAACCTGACAAGGTAACGAGAAAATTCTTCAAAAATTAGTTGGGCCGGCAATATATTTCAATATCTATTATACAGTTAAAGAAATAACGACTTATAGAATTGAAGAATAAAAGATTTTCAGAATTAAGTAATTAAATAATTAGAGAGTTCAACAGTATTTTATGGAAACCTAAGAGAATAACCAGGGAAACTCCTTTAAAACCGATCAATCGATCCGGTGATATACGATATGGTTCCATTTCGGTTAGATTTGTAGTACATCTGTGCGAAGATGCGGCCGCATGAATCGTATGCAATCGCGAGAAGTGAACAACTATACAGAACTACACTGGTGCGGTTGCCTGTGTTCCCTCGCCCCACCCGAAATCGGCCACATCAAGCGAAAAAATACACTCGCTTCCACTCGTCATATATTCGTATAAATTCAAGGCTATGGTGACAGTGGATACGGGCACTTACGAAAACTTGATTGCACAAATGAGGAAGAGAAACACACCGCTGTGCCCGCCCGAAACGGACGAGTCCGAGCAAAGCGAGGGAAAGCAATGCATTCACACCAATACAATTGCATGCCGCTGCAATAGGGCTCTTGCTACACATACATGCAGAGCATGTGTTGGGCACACATTCGCTTGTTTACATTCGTAGTGTCTATGCAGCAGAAGCGGATTTTTATCAATCGGCGTTCTTGTAGATGATTTAAATAGAGTTACGGTCATTCTAATAGTGCATAGAGCTAACATGAACTTTGTGAAACAGTTAGGCAAGCTATTTTATGAACAAGAGTTTTTGTGTAACGCATATTATTTAGTTTACTAGCACCTATTTCGCGATGTTCATTGAGCGACTCTCCCATTAGATTGGAATCGAAAAATTGGCAGAAAAAGGATTATCAACATTTTCGCACCTAGATCAAAGTCACAGAGTCTCGAGCTCACGTTTGAATGCTTCCTTGTATTTCCATGAATTGGTCAATCGATGGATTTTTTCCGTTTCCGATAAATTTTCTTATAAACGTATTTAGCTTCTCCGCAGAGCATTCGGGTACTCGGAAATCATATCTGAGAGTTGGTTGATATTTCAGGCTGAAAATGTCCTTAATTTCAACATAATCAACTGCTTTTTTGGCGGAACTAGCCGCCGATTAAGGATATCTGCACACGAATATTCATTATAGTTTATTCTTTCACGAGACCAGCAAAAAGCTTAAAACCTAAATGGGAGCACACTTCACCTAATCCGGCTATACAATCGCAATGTGCAGTTTGCACTATTTCTGTGAAAATTTTTGAATAATCAATCTGCTTCCATTGATATGAATCATGGCCAAAACAGAAATTTCTATTTTTCCCCGTGTGTATGGCTTTGACGCTAAAAGTAAATATTTTTATGTGAAGAAACATATATTCGCATGTTATTCATATAGATTAGCGCGTAATCTTTATAACTATTTCGCTAAAATAATTATTTAAACAAAGCTCAATCTTGTCGCTCCATATAATTCCTATGGAGCGATCACTTTTGCCTGCCCAACAGATCACTAATACATATGCACGCTGCAAGCGCCCTATAGGGCTCTTGCTACACATACATCTCTTGGGCAAACATCATTTGTTTACATTCGTAGCTTCTAGGCAGCAGAAGCGGATTCATTATCAATCAACGTTCTTGTAGATGATTTAAATATAGTCGCGATCTTTCTTTTAGCGCGAAATATTCCATAGAACTATCATGAACTTTGTGGGGCAGTTAGGCAAGCTATTCACCGAACAAGAGCTTTTGTGTGACGCATATTGCTTAACTTACTAGCACCTATTTCGCGATGTTCATTGAGCGACTTTCCCACTAGATTTGAATCGAAAAAATAACGGAAGGAAATAATTATTTAAACAAGTTCAATCTTGTCGATCCAAATAAATCCTATGCAGCGATCTATTTTGCCTGCCCAACAGATCACTAATACATATGCACGCTGCAAGCGCCCTATCCCACTGCACACGATCCGTACGGTCACACTCTCACACATCCTTCCTTCAGCGATGTTATACATTTGCCATTAAGAACATGCTCTAAGATTCTGACTCAATAGAGAGACTACGAGAAAGAGAGTGAGAAAGTAAAAGTACTTAGCTTGTTTAACTCATCGCGGTGATGGCGTAAACACCCGCCTCATATTACGGTGTACATCGATCTTCTCCCAGAGAATGCCTCTGCATTACACACACACATGTCGGAGCACACAAAAGTAAAACGAAATGGGCGCTTCGAAAAACTTCACACACGAAGGATTTTTGAGGCTTTATACTATTTATCCAAATTTAACACATTTGGAATTTATCACACGGTTATTAAAACTTTTCTATCAAGATTCGGACTGTTTTGGAGACAGATTTTCACTTCATACTCGATGCCGAAATGCGGAAACTCTATACACGGAGCGAACGAGCAACACGTCCGTACTGGATCACAGCTCACGCGAGACTCCTTCACGTGGACATTCCTCCGATTTCGAGGAAAAAATCAAGAAATTCTATTTTTTCGCTTAAATTTCATTTCAAGTTTGTTTCTATTTTCTATTCCATATGTTTATTAATAAAAATTATAGCCTTAACAATGGTAACGATTTGTCTTGAAATCTTCGATTTTTTTCAACATTGTCCGGGAGCTCATTATTTTATTCCGAGTTCCATTTACGTTATCTCCATATCCATTTTAAAATATCGATTGTGAGCTTATTCTCGAGTATTTTTGTTAAAGCTGACTGGTTGTTTGAGTTTTAAAGAAATTAGACAATGAAATCAAGCACTTTGAAAACAGAATTTTCTCATCTTTTACAGGTTCAGTAGTGCCTGATGGCTATAATGAACTTAGTAAAAACAAAACATCTGCAGTATCATCGTGATCGATGATTCCGTTGACCTACAACCCTTAATTGTTAAATCATGCTAAATATTGTCCTTAAAAAATTCGTGCCGATTCTAAGGAAAAAACTAAAAGCATATTTTTGTAGGCATACATCTTTTCGGTCATAGAACCGTTTTTTCCTGAATATTTCAGCATCCTTCATGCAACTTGAGAATTCCATCCTCTCAGAACTTATGCTATGCAGTAAGTTGAAGTTCTTACAAGAATCTTAACAGTTAATAATCTGAAGATGCAATATCTGGTGTGTAAGGCGGGTGAAGTTTTTGAAGTGCCCTAGAAGCGTTCTGGATCTTTGATTTTCATACGTTCAGCTGCTAGCAGTACTTGTTGGAATTCATCGAAACTAGTTGCTTGGTAGAAGCTCATGATACAGATTTTCTTCCAGTCCTACCAGACCCAGCCATAACTTTCTTCGAGCGAAAACCTGCTTCGGGGTTCCATTCACTTGCTGGGATTTTTTTTACTCAACATTCTTGTAAATGATTTGCCCTTTACAATTCGCTACAAATATGTATTTTGGTCGCGTTTATGATACGAATCGCAGATTGAGATAAGTACCTACTAGTGTTTTTCGGTAAAATAAACCCTTATTCCGGAATCCGGTCGGATTTGAAATTAGTACAATGTTGCGTTCTTTAAGAGGGTATTCTAGTCTAGAAATATGAAAAAAAAAAATTTTTTCTTCATATTTCTCTAATTCAGACATTTAAGAATATACCACTTTTCGAAAATCTCATTATTTGCCAAGTTATGGCCATTTTAGTGATGCGATATCTTATCTATTACGGCCATAACAATTAACTTCAAACGCGTTTTTCTCGAAACATGTTTTTCAAACTGGCTTACACGATATCTCAAGTTCTTCTTATCCGATCTATGTTTATATGAATACAATCTGTATGTATCTTTCTATTGCATGAACCTATAAAAATCATAATTTCGTAACTTTACTATTTGAAAAAAACAAGAAACTTAAAAAAATGTTTAAAACAGCATTTTTTTTCTTCAAATTTCCGCCATTTTATCAAAAAACACGTTTTTGGCTTGTCCGAGGTTCATGCGATAGTGGCATCTTTACTGATACAGAATCTGTTCGATTTGTTTGTTTCAGAGAACCAGAAGTGCTGGAATCTTGTACGCTATGGCACAACTTTTTTCTGAACTCCCTCACTCGATCAGCTTCCAATTATGGATATTTTTTTTTCGTTCAATTTTTGTTTTATTGTTGAAAGATAAATAAACAAATAGTGATATAATGGATGGTAATGGATATTCTTTGTTTTACTTTTTCGGAGCTCGAACAAAGGTCCGAAATTCGTGTCTCTATCCACCTTAATCTGATCGAGTAAAATCCTATCGGATTGTGCAAATGTTGCAACCTTGAAGTGCCGAATGCAAAAGTTTATTTCGTTCGGATTGCGATATGTCAAATCCGATCGGGTTCCGTAATATGGGTTGACATGTAATTCATGCATTGTTGCATGTTACATGCATGTTTTTCGTGATGTTTCGTTTCTGTGATTTCGATAATTTTCGACATCTGTAGTGAATCTACTAATTCATGTGCATGAAAGATTAATCTTTTAATAAATCAGCAGTAGCAGCATGAACTTTCCAGACAACTCAAAAGAAGCGTATTACAAAAATTACCAGACATCAATGAAGAACAACATTATTGCAAGAAATAGATCTCCAGAGATACGGCCCGTACACTCATGGAAGAATTTGTTTTTCGTTTCAATGTTCAGAAATCCTTGGGAGTTCTCGAAAACAAACCAAACAGTTTTGTCATCAAGAGCAAAAGCTGAATTCAACCCGCACTTAAGTCGTGATTTTTAATACTGCAAAAAATCCAACATTCTTTGTGTTATTGGGTTTCTCTATCCAGACGGATTTAATGGCCTTCTATTACCGATTGGAATAAATTGGATCCTAGTTCATGTGCGTTACCTTCAGAATATACATTTCAGGAGAGAAGTTCAGTCATATGAAAAATAGGGATGTTTAACCGAGCAGCACTCTCAGGCAGTTCAGTATTTTTATTGATGAATACTGAGTACTCAGTTTCAGTTTCACTTTAAACAATACTTAACGTGTCCACGTTGACATTATCAAAACCCCCTCCCTTCTCACCGTGGACAAGCGTGGACATTTTCGTAACCCCTAACTCACCCCCCCCCCCTAAAGTTGTCCACGTGGTATGCGGACAATCACTAATTGGACATTTTTGTAAACCTTGAGTTCGGGGCCCAAATTATGGCCCCACATTGAAAGTTGCCACCAGTCGCGAATGTCCAATTACTAGTCAAAATCGCCTCCAATGCGTTTTTGTCACATTATAAGTAACTTACTGTACTTTTTATGTTAACATATCTCTTAGTTCCAAATTTCGGAGTGAAAATCATTCGCGACTAGCTGAGAGAAATAGTCTATATATTATTATTGTTGAATAAGGGTCGGACTACTGGGCTTAAGCATTTAAATAAATGAATTCAATGATTTTCATTGAATTTCATTAACCACAACAACAGGCGCTATGTCGCGCTGTGTCACGCTAAGGTACTCCCGCAATACGCGTCTTAATTTGCGCCTTGCTTAACTCGATTTGTTTAAATTTGTTACATTGGACACTTTCGGAAGTAACGCGAGATATCATGTATAAATACAGATTACCAAAAACAGGCGGGATTCACATGATTGCACCCCCTGTCAAAAGTCATTTTTCGTTCTAGTATCTTGTTGTTCTTCAAATGTTCTCATTGATTGAACTGTCAAATAATCAGTGTTTTTTGTGCAGTACTGTTAATACCAGCAGCAGGAAAATCTCGGACGGCAGAATTGTATCACTCTCGAAAAACAATCAAAATTTATTATAATTTTAATGTGCGGTAACAACGCGTTAGTGCTAATGAACATTGCGGGCTAGTAGTTGAATTTGTAACTTCAATGGTTGGGGTGAATTTGCATAGCAAAATGCAAATGTTCGACCAGACAGACGGATTCGGTTCGAGGATGATTTAAGACTTCCTGAAGATAGTGACAAATACAAAAAAAAAAGCAATGGAAAATGATTTTCAACCTTGGGCAGAGAACATCACCATCGACCGTGGTTGTGTTTCCACGAATTGAGTGCGAAAAGTCTAGTCGTCGTGCTTGAATATCCTGTGGTATTGTTTTGTGGTTCTGTTTCGATTGATGTGACTTGGAGAGGGGGATCAAATTTGCAAATTATAATTGACGTGTTTGGAACTGTACTGTCGTCGTAAAAATAAACATCGTACACACGATAGTGGTGGAAGTAGAGTTCAGAACGGAGGCGACGAAAAAAAAAAGCAACGAGAGATTGTTATCAGCACAAGGGCGTGAATTAAATAGTCTTGGCGGTTTAAGTAGTGATTGACGGTGGAGGAGGAGGAAGCAAGCGATACATTGGAAGAAACGGGAGTTTTTGTCCGAGGGAGCATAGCGATCGAGAAGTAAAAACATTGAAATATTAAATAAACAATGGGAAGCGTTTGGAAGCGGCTGCAACGCGTCAACAAGCGAGCAGCCAAGTTTTCCTTCACCGTTTCCTACCATGAGCTGCGGATGGAAACCACGGCCAAATGGTAAGTAAGGGTTTGGCAATAGGTTAATATTTTGTTACAACGAAAACCAATGAACATATAATGCTGGTTTTGCGGCTGCGTTTATGGAAAGCTGTGTGTTACCACTTGAATCACCACCACCGATCTTGTTTATCAAGGCGTGTAATGTTTCGTCATTCCGGTGAACACTGAGTCGGTTGAAAATTATCCAACCATTTCTGGTAGTTATCAGAGTCCAGGGAAATCATTGAATATGAAAATGTGTGTATCATTGACAATAAATTGTCTCACAGAGAAATTTATACAAATACAATTGTGGCGGACGAGCCTTCGATGATATTTGAATGATGAAAGCTGAAAAGCTCCTTCACCAAATCGTGTTTACGTCTTCATTATGGATGAGTACATACACCGATCAGTAATTTTTTGAATAAATTGATTCACATGCAATCTAACCAACGTTACCAACGTTACTCTCGGAGACATTTATGCACCATCAATTTTCTTTAGTTATGCGCGTTTTCCTACTAAGCGCACGTTCATGGGTTCAGTCGCAGAACTGTTCTAGCAAATAACATGTTTCTCCGTTACAAGAAATAAATGTTAGATACAGAAAATATGATAGAATAAAGACAGCCCTAAATCGGGCAAATCCTTCCTCGAATGAAATCACGATAGTTGAATGATCGATTGAAAAAATCATAAATCACTGATTTATCAGTCATCCAATCAGCAAGGCTTTTCAAATAGTATTTCTCCAGACCGGGTTGTTTAGTTTGGTATTTCAAATTGGTCTTTTTCAAGGCTAAAGGCGAATAAACTGAGAAAGCTTAAACCCTCTACAATTCAAAACAACATAATTATACCAATAAATCCAAACACACTCCTGAATTCATAGAAGCTCTCTTCGGGCAAACATAAATATCAAATAGATTTTTAGCATGTATCGGAAATTCTTAAATAGCTTTTCAGTCGAAAGTTTTAGTTGCCCTGGAAAGGTCCGATGAGTTTGCATTGCATTTGTATACGCAGTTGAAGATGGTTGATTCATGATTCATTCTTGCTTCCGCGAGACTAGTATACTCACTCAGAACAATACACATAACGCATTCAGTATGTATCGGCATTATTCCCATACTACATACAGTGCGGTTTCAGGCGATTATATATTTGTTTCACACTACCGTTATCTATTTGATAACGCATAACGCATGAAATCAACAATTCGTATGAAATTCCATGGTATCCGATCATGTACCTCCTATTTATTATTTCTCTATTGCGTTGATTCCGCTCTACATTATGCTTGCTTCTTGCATATTCAGAAGATGCATTCTGTGGCGAAAAATATTTTTTGAACACAGCTGCAACATAGAAACTGAGATTGGCCAGGGCGAGCATAATATTCAGAGAACTTTCGCTAACAGCCAACGACATGCGTCGACAAATCTTGAATAAGATGAACTTTCAAACAAGCACTCATATTCATAGATTTTTGTGATTTCAATATTTTGCAGTTCTGAAATATTGAAACAAGTTTTTGGGTCAATTAGTAAACAGTATTACTCATACACCTTTTGTCTTTCGAATGCAGTGATTGACATACAACTAACAAAGAGGTGTTAATGCTAGAAACTTTGCACCCCAAACATGACGCTCTTGTTTTAGAAATTTTAAACTTACACCCCAGTAAAGATTCAAATATAATGTGATGTAAAAATACGGAGGCGCTCTTCACCAGACAGCATGCAAATCGACGCAGTGCCCCCACCGAACAAAATTGCACCATACAGTACGATATCTATCATTTATTCTTCCTTAGAATCGAGCAAAACTATTGTGTGTATTGCATTGAGCATTGATAAAGACTGTTGTTTGGTAGCTAGTGCGAGACGACTTGATTGATAATGATTTTTTTTCCAATTGATTTATTTGTAAGGGTCAATCGCATAAGCTTTACGGAACCGCTAATTCAAGGTTTGTTTATACAAAGTTTCAACTAATTGCTGTGTTTAGTAGGATTAGACCTCGCGGTTTACTCGAGGACAGGTTAGGGATTAGGATAAGGGGTACCGTTGTCTCAACCGAGAGTTTCCGCACGCACTGTAGCATTGTGCGTAATGACCAGGGATAGCATCTGGTGTTCGGCTAGCTGTCGAGGGTGGGCGACGGTGAGATGAGGGGACAAGAAAACAAACTAATAACGAAAAAGAAAAACACAAAAGCATTACATTCTTATTCTAGACCGTTTCACAAACATATAGATCAACTGCATATAGCAGAAGTAGCGAGTTCCCAACACGTCTCTAACAGGAACATAGGGTTGTCTTCTTTGGGCCCTAAGGGCATTCAAAAGGTACTCTCTGGCTGCGTAATTATCCGTACATTTCCAAACTGCATGATCGATGTCATCGTAACCGTTCCTACACTTACAGACGTTGCTTTGAACAAGATTTATTCTGTGGAGATGCACATCTAGCAAGAAGTGGTTGGACATAAGTCTACTCATTACACGAATGAAGTCACGACTTACGTCCAAACCATTGAACCACGCTCTCGAAGAAACCTTTGGAATAATTGAATATAACCACCGCCCAAGACTTCCAGTGTCCCAATCGGTTTGTCAACTCAAGAGGGAACTCTGACGCAGTAATTGGAAAAATTTATCGTATGAAATCTGTCTATCAAACAATTCGCCTTCCTGGGCACCCACCTTTGCGAGAGTGTCCGCTTTCTCATTGCCAGAAATTGAACAATGAGAGGGGATCCATACAAAGGTTATAAGATAAGATTTTTCAATCAGTGCACTCATCTTCTGCCTCACTTTTGTGAGGAAATAAGATGGGTGCCTACTAGTTTTCATCGACTGGAGAGCCTCAAGCGAACTGAGACTATCCGAGAAAATGAAGTAATGGTCTGCAGGCTTGTTGGAGATCATCCCCAATACGAAGTCGATTGCTGCCAGCTCAGCAACATAAACGGAACAAGGTTCCTGCAGTTTACGGAAGGCGCTCGAATTTTCATTGAAAACACCGAAGCCAGTGGATTCATTGAGGTGAGACCCATCAGTGAAGTATCTTTTCATGCAATTGACTTTTTGGTTCTTTCCGTTAAAAATACGGGGAATGAAAGTTGGTCGAAGCTGATCTGAAATCCCAAGTATTGCTTGTTTCATCGACAATATTAATAAAGATGATGATGATATTTTGAATTATAGATGCTTTAAAAATTCATTCGCCTCTAGCCTTGAAAAAGACCAATTTGGAAAACTTAACTTAACACTCGACCTTGAGAAAGTTTGTTCTAAAGACTCACTGCCGTCTGGTCACTAGTTAGATGACTGATGAATTGTGGATACTGTGTTTTGAAATCGCGAATGGCTCGTTTATACTCAATGAATAGAATACGGGGACGCTAGGATTGCAATATTATCTCTATCCACATTGTGCGTAGAACGAATGCTGCAATTGCATTTCGAACGATCAATTTACACCTGTCTTATTAGCAGTGATATTTGAATATTTTACCTCCCACATACATACCCGGTCACAAGAACACAATAGGAAAATGTGTATTCTTCCACTTTTTCTTAATTTAAATCATTTATCGGTTAGGGAAAAGTAATGTATAAATTACCGAAAAAAAATTCGTTCGATTGGAATATAAACCATCAAAATTCATTTATAGTTAACACGTTGAACCCCAAATTTTTCTTGCTGCTCTTTCCATTCAACAATTCATGAGCGTTTGCACAATATCAGTGTCGGTCCCAGCTCCCAAATATACAGATTGTATAAATAGAAAATAGTCAGAAATTCGACTACAAAGTAGTCACGTTTGTGAAGCATCCGAAAACAAACCGCATATATTTTTATTTTCATATTTTGTAACTGTCAGTCCCAGTCAGTCAGCGCTTTTCTACCAAAAAGCTCAACGTCGGCCCCTATTGACCGACGCTGGGCTCAACGTGTTAAAATAAATATTAATGGTAAATCTATTTCCTAGAAAACCGTAACCATTTTTTTATTTTGTATCATTACTGAAAGACGTAGTCTTATTTCAAAAAAGGTAATAATTTCATATTCATATTTTCATATCGATATTTTAATTTTTATTCACCGATACCGACAGGATCAGCCTAATGATCTGAAATTTCCAATTTCCCTTCAAAGTTTCCCGAAATTTTTCAATTGTCGTGTTTGGTTGAAACATGTGTAATATTTTTATGGGACCCCCTCTCCATTCTAGAGGAGGAAGGGAAGGGGTAGAAACATTTTTCGTACCCAAAAATCCTTACATCCCAAATTTGGCTCCATTTGCTTAATATGTTATCGAGTTATGCAGAAGTATATGTTTCATTTGTATGGCAGCACCCTTCCCCTTAGAGAAGGGGTAGGCGTGTCGGACCACCATAGAAACATATATTGCTTCCTAAAACCACCATATGCAAAATTTAGTTCAATTTGCTTGATTAGTTCTCGAGTTGTTTCGATTTTTCATACGGGACTTTTTTCATTTGTTGATTTGTTGATTTGCACGATTTGACTTTTTGGCACTATCGGTTTTCTATCAGAAAAGTTGATTTTTGACAATTTTTTTCTAAATGAAGGTTAATTTTCGATGTTTCATGGAATATTGAGATATTTGGCATCGATTTTTTTTTTAAACTCCCATTTCATGTAGTCCTCTTTGTTGATTTTTCGGTTTTCAAAAAACTCACATCTTGACGTTTGCGACACTAGTAAAGCTAAGACTCTCAACGTCAACACATCAAGCTGGTCGTAGCGTGAATGGATGTTGTATCTTCCACCCTTCTCTCATAACGGATATTTCAATAGGGACGCTACAAAAGTAGACCGATAGGCACAGCAAACGACGCCATATTTTTTCCCGCTTTCTTGACATTTCTGTTCAGTAAGGTTTGTAATTTCATAATGGAGAGATATACGATCCAACAAACACATACACATACGAACATTTCAACACATATAACGAAACGAAAGTCCTGCTTTTGTTCTTTGTTTTGATTTGACTGTTCTTCCCGTGCAAATAGGTGTTTTATTTACCCGTGCGTTATCAGTACACGTATAATTGAGTCCCTCATCGTTGTCATCTGTTTGTGTGTGGAATCAGTGCAAACTGTGTGTTAAATTGTGTCATAAAACAAAATATTACGTCTTTGTTTGCGAGTGATATTGTCTGTTGTTCTACCCGTGTTGCGCATATCGCTCACCTAGCGGAAAGCTTTCACAATGGATTCGAATTGCTACCAGTGCTCTAAACCGATCAAATCTCTTTAGTTTATGCAATGCAGTGGTTTTTGCAATCAAGCAGCGCATCTTAAATGCGTTAGTCTTAAGCGGCTGAATATGGATTTCGTAAACGAGCACAACAATTTATTGTGGTTCTGTGACAAATGCATCGATTTGCTCAATTTCGTCAAGAACAAACCTATGACCACGACTAACGAGATTATAAGCGCTGTTTCTCAGGTCATTCAGAGCTCGCTGTCAGAGTTGAAAGATGACCTTCAAGAAACCAAAATTGTAGCAAAATCACTCGCCGAAAAATTGTATTCGAAGGATTCCGAATCAAATAGCGATAGACCGGCTTGGTCGAAGATCAAGTGAGCTCGTGCTACATCTGCGATAGAAACGCCTAAGGCCCGACCGAGTTCAAGTTGGTGGCACAAAGTTTGTTGAGAAGCAAAATTTGATCGTTGAGGCTGTACCAAACCCGGTGGAAAAGTTCTGGATTTACCTGTCCAGAATAGCGAGCCATGTCACTGAGGATGATGTTTCCAAATTGGTGAAAAGTTGTTTGCAAACGGAACAACCAATTGATGTTCGAAAACTCGTGCACAAGGACGCCGATTTGAAACAACTCGCATTCATTTCATTCAAAGTTGGAGTAAATTTGGAATAGAAGCAGACTGCTCTGGATCCATCAGTCTGGCCTAAAGGAATTTTCTTCAGGGAATTTGAACATCAGGAATCTAAACGGGATTTTTGGGTGCCAACGAAACATCCAAGGATCGGCGACGGGACTCCTGGTTCTTTCAAACTCCGATAGCAACACCATCGCAATAAGCAATGATTCCAGCTGTTCGTCATGTCTCCAACCTCATAAAGTAACGGAACGCACAACTAACAGCTCAATGGAAGTCCCCAAGCCTCCCGACACAGTCGTGAACTGCTGCTCATCTACTCACATCGCCAGCCGTCTCAGCCGTTCCGTTCCTGTGTTCGGAGCTGGTGAGGGGATCTTCCAACTTGCTAACTCTGGCAAGTATAAACTCAATACCGCTTCTTCGTTTCCTGTATTCCGATCCGTTTTCAGCGATACCGCGCAAACTAATTTCAACTCCAGTAAGTTTCGTCCAGTAAATTCAACCAGGAATTACATCGAACCGGAATGCATTGCTAAAGCCTCCATGGGAGCCCTGAATCCGCTCGACACAGTCGTGCCCTTTGAAGTATCCTGTCGTCGGAGTCGTTCCGGTCCTGTTGTCGATGATCGGATATCCGCCTGCTCAAGGCAAGTACCGCAATGTTAACTCTTTCGATTCTGCTGATGTACCTTCGCTTTCTAGCACACACCAGTCAGTACATACACAAATACGTCAATATACTGAACTACATGCGTACTACCAGAACGTTGGTGGTATAAACAGCCGTCTCAACGAGTATCAACACGCGTGTTCGGATGGCTGCTACGACATCATCGCTTTGACGGAGACCTGGCTCGACGACCGCACTCTCTCCAACCAAGTTTGCGGGCAGAACTATGAAGTATTCCGCACGGACCGAAATCATCTCAATAGTACAAAATCATCAGGGGGTGGTGTTCTCATAGCTGTCCACCGACGCCTAAAAGCTCACCTGATTAGAGAAACCTCATGGTCCTGTATCGAACAAGTGTGGGTTTCGATAAAACTGGAAGGTAGAAAGCTGTATCTCTGCGTAGTTTATATTCCTCCTGATCGTACTCGAGACGTTGCATTGATCGATGCCCAAGTACAATCGGTGTCGGTAATAGCTTCACGTGCTCTTCCAGCGGACGAAATTGTTGTACTTGGTGATTTCAATCTCCCAAATTTAAAGTGGCAAATTGGATCTGGAAGATTTTTGTACGCTGATGCGACCCAGTCAACCATCAGCTATAATCTGCTTCAACAAATCAATTCTATTACGAATGAAAATGACCGCATGCTTGATCTTTGCCTCGTGAGCAAACCAGACGAAGCTCCGATATTATCGGTAGCACCTGTGCCTATGGTGAAATCAGTACCTCATCATCCTCCACTTTACCTTACTATGAAAACCAGTACGAACAGTTTCAGCATCGTTCCTACCGCCGTCCACTATGATTTTAAAAGTGCTGACTTTAATAGTATGGTTGATGTGCTTTTAGACATTGATTGGAGTGAAGTTTTGGACAAGGACGACGTCGATGCTGCTGTCTTAACCTACACGAACATTATGAGCTATCTAATCGACAGGTATGTTCCGAAGAAAATCATACGTTCATCCAGTCACCAACCGTGGCAAACCACTGAGCTTCGCCGACTCAAAACGGCTAAGAGGGCTTCACTTAGAAAATACTCTAAATACCGTCTCCCACCTTTGAAGCAATAATATGTACAACTAAACCGTCAATACCAAAGAACAAGCAAACGATGCCATGTAATCTACCTACGCAGTATTCAGCGGAAATTCAAGAGCAATCCTAAACTATTCTGGAAATACGTCGATGAACAACGCAAGGAGTCTGGATTACCATCATCTATGTTTCACGATGGACATGAAGCGTCTGACACACAGGGAATTTGCAATCTCTTTTCAGCGAAGTTTTCTGGTACTTTCTCGAACGAGAATCTGTCTCAAGACCAGCTCTCGAGAGCCACGAGAAGTGTTCCAATACTGAACAGTTCGCTGTTCCGAATCACCGTGAATAACGAAATGCTGAAATCTGGTTTCAGCAAATTGAAATTCTCTAATTCTGTCGGACCAGATGGAGTCCCAGCATCGGTCGTGAAAAAATGCGCAGTAGGGTTATTGTTTCCACTATGCCAGTTGTTCAATCATTCTTTGACTAAGGGCATCTTCCCATTGCTTTGGAAGAAGGCTTACATTTTTCCGGTTCATAAGAAAGACGATAGAAGAAACATCGACAACTACCGAGGAATCTCTGCTCTGAACGCGGTTTCCAAACTATTTGAACTTGTGGTCATCGAATCGATTTGCGCTCACTGTAAGCAGTATATATCTATCGATCAGCATGGATTAATGCCGAAGCGATCCACCTCAACGAATCTGCTATCGTTCACGACATATATTGCTGACGGAATGTTTAGTGGTGTGACGCTATTTACACCGACCTTTCCGCCGCCTTCGACAAAATAAACCACGATATTACAGTGCGCAAATTGGACAAGCTAGGCTTCAGCGGCAATGTTTTACATTGGCTCACATCATACTTGATCGGTCGCTCCCTCACGGTCAAAATTGGCGAGTGCTTCTCCGCAGAATTCTCTGCTACATCAGGAATACCTCAGGGGAGTCATCTCGGCCCTCTGATATTTCTTATTTACATCAATGACGTAAATTTAGTGCTGGAGTGCCCTCATCTTTCATTCGCTGACGATATGAAGCTATTTCTCCACGTTAAGTCGGAAGCTGACGCTTTATTTCTCCAGCGACAATTAGAAATTTTCCAAAAATGGTGCGGGGATAATTGTATGACGCTGAATCCAAGCAAATGTTCCACGATTACTTTTACAAGAAGAAAAGATCCTTTTCGTTACAATTATTCTCTTGACGATGCTCCGCTAACTAAACTCGACTGCGTGAAGGATCTAGGAGTGTATTTAGACTGCAAACTCAACTTCAAAATACATGTGAACTACGTAGTTGGGAATGCTTCGCGTAGTCTTGGATTCATCATGCGCACCGCGAGGGATTTCACCGATGTATACTGCCTTAGATCTATGTTTAGTGCTTTAGTTCGCTCAAGCCTGGAATACTGTTCAGTAATTTGGAATCCGCACTATCTCAACGGAGTCAACAGGATTGAAGCCATACAAAAACGATTCGTTCGATTCGCCCTAAGACGATTGCCCTGGAGTAATCCACATCAGTTACCTAGCTATGAAAGTCGGTGCCAACTAATGGGTCTTGATACGCTACACGTGCGAAGGGATGTGAATCGCGCACTATTTATGTATGATGTTTTATTAGCTAGGACAGAATGCCTAGTGATATTGGAGAACATCAACCTTTCGATTCAACCTCGAGCTCTACGGGACCACGCATTCCTCCGAGTGCCTTTCCGTCGTACCAACCATCTGGCATCTGGTTTCGGCTTCCATTATTCGAGAAATGTGGTCCGGCAACATTTTATTGGACAAATTAGAAATTTCCATTAAATCATTAGGGCAAAATACAGCCTGTTGATAACAATTAAATAAATAAATAAATAAACAAAGAGTCGAGATTATTAAAAATTACTACCGAAATTCGGAGTCAATGGCCTCAACTTTAAGAGCGCTACGTCGAATTTATGGTCGTCATAATCGTCTTGCCAGATCAACAATTGCGCATCTAGTGGAAAATTTTGAATCCTCAGGCACAGTACAAAATGTTCCCGTGCCAGTGAGACAAAGAAGTGCCCGTAGTATCGAGAATATTGCTGCCGCTAGCGCATCAATTAAGGAAGATCCAAATCAGTCTCTCACACGTCGTTCTCAAGCGTTGTGCACCTCGGTAACGTCGTGGAGGCGAATTTTTCAAAAAGATCTTGGCCTACATCCTTACAAGATCAAATTGACGCAAGAGCTGAAGCCGCTTGACCACCAGAAGGGTTGTATGTTCGTGAATTGAGCTGAAAATGATCCGGATTTTCATCGAAAAATCATCTTTAGCGATGAGGCTCATTTCTGACTGAATGGCCTCGTCAATAAGCAAAATATACATTATTAGTCAGGCAGCAATCCTCACGTACTCCATGAGTCACCATTGCATCCCGAAAAAAATACGGTTTGGTGCGGTTTATAGTCCGGCGGCGTCATTGGGCCGTACTTCTTCCGTGATGATCAAGACCGGCACGTTACTGTAAAATCTTATTTTATATCAGAATACACATTTATGAAGTGAGAATTTGATCGCTCATGGTATAAATGGGGTTACATGAAATTACATGAGGTTTAGCGTTAAGGTCAGCGAATGTTTCATATAGTGATGTTGTTGACTAGATTTAATAATATCGAACACCTTCCTTCCACACCGACCTTCAGCATACAGACCATATTCGTATATAAAAATTAGAATGGTGGTGTCCAAGACACGATCGTTCCTATTTTACTGCCGATTTGATCGGAACCTAGTGGAAAGTGGAAAACGAACTATCGATAATAATTCGGTATAGATTGCGTACAGATGGCACCATTTACTATGGATTCGATAGCGGAGAATACGAAATGTTTAATTGGGTTTTCGTACCGTTAGGTGCAGAGAGTGTGCTGAATCGCACGTAAGGGTTGTTGATTTAATTCGTTGACAAAGATATATAATGGTGGTCGTTCAATAAACATAAAATCATGTGTGAAGACAGTAAATGTCTAGAAGAAGAGATGCATACTGGCAATAAGGGCATATATCTCGTGTATTGTTCTCATGAGAACAAGAAATAATTATATATCAACCGTCTTCAGTTGTTTCTACAAAACCAACAACCAATCTTTTTCAGAACCATCAGTCAATTCGAAAGAGTTGAACTTTATGTACTTTCCTGTATCAATTATAATTCAACCCTTATATTCATCCACTCATACAAGAAGAATGTTCAGCATATTGTCAAAATATCCGTTCATTCACTGTGAATGCAACTTCAAACAAATAGTTACCCAGCCAACGTTAGTCCTACGTCTACCTTGCGGTTTTATCACATATATAACCCACCTCTAGTATTTCAAATTCAACGGTGAGTGATGCTATGAACCTGTAAATATGAGTGCGTTGTAAAAGCTTTCACCACCTCGAATCAGATTCTTTCCTCAGCTTGTAGAGAGTTTCGATTGAAGATTGGAATCGTGATATCATTGAAAAATTTAGTTGTCAATCGCAAGCCCGGATAAATGAGCAGTGTTAGAGTTAATTGACCTCAAATACCTGTAAAGCTACAAGGGTAACCCCAACCACAAGGTTTGGAGCGACCTGTGCCGAGGAATGAATGGCCGAGGTCCTTAACACTCCTATACTCGCGCATTGGTCTGTCAGACCGAGAAATCAATAATTCGTTCATTTCTCAGAAAATATCAACACTACGACTTTGCGATTCTATCTAGCTTTGTTATTAGTCGTTCGTCGTCGTTTAGCGTATCGCATGTGTTGGTACAAAGGGAACGTGTGCCACTTTTTAACTCTTTCGGTCTGACACACCGACGCGAGTATAGGAGTAACCTTTTTTCATATTCTAGAATATTGTTGAATGAAATGTAAAAATTAATGTTAGTGGCGTGGAATATTTATTAAATATAATGCATAAGGTCAGTATCGGACTATTCTTATTTGATTACAGTCCCTTTAGTCGCTTTTGTAACAGGATTGAACGGATTTCACTATTCGTCGTTAGATTCATATGTTCAAAAGCAAAATATAAATGTTTGACTTTCGTATAGTTATTCGCTAAATATAATGGTCATACATATGAAGGGTGTGTCACATCAAATTGCATCACGGAAAAAACGCTGTAGAAATTCGCCCAGTAGACCGATCCTTTTGAAAATTTTAGACAGTAAAATAAAAACTATTAAACAACTTTTGGCATTTTCTTTCTATTCATACTTCGAGCCCAAGCCCGTATGCTCGCACCTTCCTCTTTACCCCGTCAAAAAGGTTCTGTACAGCGTCAGGTTGTAGTTTTTTTTGAACAGAAATCCATTTTCTCTTGAAGTCCGCCTCCGATTTTACAACTTTTGGGTTCTTCCGGAGGGCCTGCTTCATAATCGCCCAATATTTCTCTATTGGGCGAAGCTCAGGCGCGTTGGGCGGGTTCATTTCCTTTGGCACGAAGGTGACCCCGTTGGCTTCGTACCACTCCAACACGTCCTTTGAATAGTGGCACGAAGCGAGATCCGGCCAGAAGATGGTCGGGCCCTCGTGCTGCTTCAATAGTGGTAGTAAGCGCTTCTGTAGGCACTCCTCAAGGTAAACCTGCCCTTTTACCGTGCCGGTCATCACGAAGGGGGCGCTCCGCTTTCCGCAAGAGCAGATCGCTTGCCACACCATGTACTTTTTGGCAAACTTGGATAGTTTCTGCTTGCGAATCTCCTCCGGAACGCTGAATTTGTCCTCTGCGGAGAAGAACAACAGGCCCGGCAGCTGACGAAAGTCCGCTTTGACGTAGGTTTCGTCGTCCATTACCAGGCAATGCGGCTTCGTCAGCATTTCGGTGTACAGCTTCCGGGCTCGCGTCTTCCCCACCATGTTTTGCCTTTCGTCGCGGTTAGGAGCCTTCTGAACCTTGTATGTACGCCGGCCCTCCCGCTGCTTGGTCCGCTGGACGAATGAACTTGACAAATTCAGCTTATTGGCGACATCCCGGACCGAACTTCTCGGATCACGTCTAAACTGCTTAACTACGCGCTTGTGATCTTTTTCACTGACGGAGCATCCATTTTTGCCGTTCTTCACCTTCCGGTCGATGGTTAGGTTCTCGAAGTATCGTTTTAGTACTCTGCTAACCGTGGATTGGACGATTCCCAGCATCTTACCGATGTCCCGATGTGACAACTCCGGATTCTCGAAATGAGTGCGCAGGATTAATTTACGACGCTCTTTTTCGTTCGACGACATTTTTCCAAATTTACGAAAAATTGACAGTGAAGCATGGCCAACGTGATCTATACACTCTTATCTGATTATAAGTGAAAGCTGAAGATATAATTCCTAAAAATTAAATTTCTACAGCGTTTTTTCCGTGATGCAATTTGATGTGACACACCCTTTACACACTTGTGAAAGAATTTCACTTGTGGAATAATTGTAAACAGTAAACTATAAACTAATCGGTGGCTTATAATAATTTTTAACAGTTACAGTTTCGGGGATTTTGTTTTTATAATGAACAATATCGACAAGAAAACAAGAAAAAGAAAAGGACGTTCCTAGAAATCCTTTTATATCATCTTTTTATGCCCCATCTAAAAAAAAGCATTAATTCTTAATTTACCAAGAATACAGCATATAAGAATATTAGAAATATGCAAACTTTATATTCCAAAATCTTTATCATCTGATAATTATCTAAAAGGTCGTTATACATTCTTCTCTTCGATAAAAGACCCGAAAAACACGCAACAACTGCATGAAATGTAAAAAATATGTTTGTTTCGAGCATGCAGTTATGCAATGTTCTGATTCTTACTCCAATGAAACCACAATCTATTAATACGCTTTTATGTTATTTTATAGCTCCTTATACTTCCATGAATTATATTCAGTTGCTTACTTTTTATTAATAAGAGTGAAAAATTCGAATTTCGTTATTTGTGTTGGAGTGTCAAAAATTACTCTGTCTTGAGGAGGCTGATTTAGATGACTATTAAAACTTAATAAAGACGACAAAAACATATTTTTTGGAGTTTTTCATTCAATCATACCCTCTTCATCAAATGCCAGCGGCATACGGGAATTTTTTGTGCTAGTGTGGATATGGAAGAGTATCCAGAATTTTGGAATATGAACACACACTGCACTTATCTAGATACAACGTATCTTTTACGGAAGTATGCTTTCAAATCCCAGTAGGAAAACCTTACCGTTGGATTGACTCTTCTATCACGAGTTTGGCAAGCGACAACGACTATACTGAATTTTCAGCTAGAATGAATACATTTTCAAGATGAAAATTAAAAATGGTAATGTTATATATTTAATATGTCTATATCAAGTAAGGAGATTCACAGTTAGTACCTGGTAGTGATATCCATTTAGGGAGGCATATTATTCTTTATCTGTTTACCAGGACCGAAGACAGTCTTAAATTGTTCAAATTTTAAATGAAAATTGTCACTACTGAAGTAGTAAAAATAACTAAATAACTGAAGAGTTATTGAAAAAAATTCGATGCATTCTAGAATAATGTCCGAAGTGGTAAACAAGCGGATTGAATAATATAATTCCGTAGTTTTACGTCGAAAATACGGTCATGTCCTAGATACAACCCATTACAATTTTTTATAGAATATCAAGTTTCAAATCCTAACAGAAAGTTGAAATCGTATTCTTGTTGAAAAAAGTTCCTCAATATATAGTTTTCTCTTGAATCGCATTGTGCTATCAATGCGATCCCATGAGTGAGTAAACATTAACGCCGATATAGCATCCAGATAACATCTGACACCATACGATCGCATGAATGTTGTTTTCTTTCCGAAAGCAAATTATAACATACCGATTTCCGGTCCAACACAAGCAGCCGTTAAGACCGACGAAACCGATAACAAACAGACGAAAATGGAAACAGGAAGAGAATCGTTCGTCTTTATAAAAAGATTGTGAAATAACACGATGTGGTACCCAGAAATTCTAGGATATTTGAAAGAAGAATTTTGGGTTGATTCACGTGCAATAAGATCGTCATAGAAAAAGGCTAAAAAACTAAACATTGCACAGGGACATTTTCAACAAATTCCAGATTAATGCATCGGGTGATTGATCTGTCTTTCATTTGAACATCACGGTCTGGACCACTGATCGTTACAGAATGCACTAATCAGCGTGCAAAAATGATAACGCCTATTTTTAATTGCACATTCATTCAACCGAAAAGATTCTGAACGCATCATCTGTTGCTATATGAAGTTGAATTATCAGATTGTAGAAAAGAATCGATCGTGTAATAAAAATTGTGTGTATAAAAATTCTAAAAATTCTTCTCTGTGTCAAAGCTATTTTCATGAATCGGTACACAACATCCTACCTTGATATAAATCTTAAACCAAGAGGGTACATCTCCTTCCGAGAAACGAAATTTGGAGGCATCTCCTCACAAACAATTGTGCATTTTTTCCCTATATCAAAAAAGAGAAGTAGAAGCATGTGCTAGTGACTATATAGGACACGATGAAGGTAGTATAGGAATAGGAAGTGAACTGATGAAATGATGATAGGAGCAAAAAAGAACATATGTAATCGACACCAGGTCGAGAATGGTTTTCTTCGTTACAAATCTTTCTCTGTACACTTATTTATTTCCCCATCTCGAATATACGAGTGCCGGTAGTGCTTTCGCACTCCTCAAACGGCTTGTCTTCTCGTCAATCGCGAGGATTGTTGTTCTCAATTGCCGCGCTGGGTAAGAATTATTTTTGGTTGATGATTCCTCGCCCCATCGCGAGGTAATTGATTCCGCGAGAATGTGTGCTTCTTTTTATTTCAGATCGACTGCCCTCTCGATGAACAATATATTAGTTAAAAAGTAGGATACAGATAGAGTTGCGCTTTCAGTTGGGTTCTTCTTTAATGACTGTATAACGAATCTGGCTGATGAAATTGTTTTCTCTTCTCTGTTCTACTGCTCGTTTCGCCGTATCGATTTGATTGTTGCGTTTTAGTTTTTTTTTTATTTTTGCACCCGCCTGTCGGCGCCGTAAACTCTATTCCGCGTTATGGCGCGTGATTTTGATTTTTTTTACTCAATGTTTTTGCTTTCATGTGTTTTTGTTCACCAGGATGGACAGATAATGCGAAGTGTCGGCGGTCTTTTTCATATTCTATGTTGAAATTTCCCCCTACACACACCGTGTCAATTACAATTTATTTGTACCAGGAAAAATGGACAGGTTTGCTCAATAAAATAAAATATGCATTGTGAATAGAGTGACAATATAGCTTTTCCATCCCCCAATTATTTTTTTTCAGCAAAATTGAAATGTTGGATATAGCATTTTTTAACGGTGCTTTGAAATGGGATTTCTAAAATTATTCAAAACATCCAATCGAGTTTCATGATTTCATGAGAATGATTTCGAGATTCAATTTGAAACTGTGCACATCAACGAATTCATCCTATTGCCCGTCGGAAACCGTTCCATTGCCAAGTGGAGCCTCCTCTTTCACCTTACATTCTCTGTGATAATCCGGTGTATTGATATTGTTATTATTTCATTTGTAATATTCCTTCGATCAGTTTCTTCATTTTGTTGGTCCATAGCATACACTTCATAATAAAAAATTAAATGTAAGTTCTTTCGAAACAATACTAGTAACAACCATCGATGTGTTTTTAAAAGGTAGTTGGAATAAATTGGAGCAAAGACTGTAGTATGGCGTTCTTAACGAGACTGATAGTCATTGATTTATGTCATTGATAGTCATTGATTTATGATTTTAACAATAAACAAAGAAACAACGCATAGTAATAGAAGGTTGAGACGACTAATTCCTTCTAGAGATGTTAGTGCCACCAAAGAGAGATTTTTTTTTTCTTCGGGATAGGTTGATTCGATTCTACCAAAACTCGTCATTATAATATCAGATTATTTTCAGACACAATTCTCGTTCAAGATTTTTCAATCATTTGCAAATAACATGTTTCCCCGTTACATCGAATAAATGTTTGATACAGAAAATATGATACAATGAAGATAGCTCTAAATCGGATAATTCCTTCTTCGAGTTTTGCTCTTATCAACACATTCGGCGATCCATTTTTATTTATATAGATAGAAGAAGATAATGGAGTGTGTTTTATCACATTAAAATCCATTTCAACTTTCGAACTACATGGACCGTGATGACAGATACGGAGGGGTACTATTGGGGATCAATAAGTGCCACTCGTTTTTTCGAATTGACCTTCCACCTATTGGAGGGATCGAAGCTGTTGCTTGTCATGCAAACATCAGAGGCAAAGACCCCTGTATTGTCAGCTTGTATTGGCCTCCGAGAGCTGCGGTTAGCCGCAAGCAACTTGTTGACATGTGCTCACTCCTTCCTGAGCCACGATTGATCTTGGGAGACTTCAACTCTCACAGAACTGCCTGGGGGGAACAGTACGACGACAACCGTTCATTGTTGATATATGACCTTTGTAACAGCTTCAATATGACCGTTTCGAACACTGGGGAAACAACACGTGTATCTAAACCTCCTGCTAAACCAAGTGCTCTTGACATTTCGCTTTGCTCGAATTCACTATCGCTAGATTGCAAGTGGAATGTAATCCAGGATCCGAACGGTAGTGATCACTTGCCAAAATTTCCATCACTATTGGGTCGAATTCTTCTGAATCTATAAACATGGCATTTGACCTCACAAGAAACATTGACTGGAAAAAATATGTGGACGCGATTGCTCTAGCCATCAATTCCAGAGATGGTTCACCTCCGTTGGAGGAGTATAACTTCCTTTCTCGTATGATATATGATAGCGCAGTTCGCGCTCAAACGAAACCCATCCCAGGTTCCACTATTCGTCGTAGGCCTCCCAATCTATGGTGGGATAGCCAGTGTTCCAAGCTTTATGTAGAAAAGTCGAATGAATTTAAAGCTTTTTGGAACGTGGAACCATTGAGAATTTTCAAACGTATTTAGCCCTTGAAAATCAATTTAAAAACTTGATAAAAGGGGAAAAACGTGCTTATTTGGCGGAATTTCGTGGGAGGTTTGTCACGAGAAACGTCAATGAAAAAATTATAGAAAGTGGCTCGAAACATGAGAAATCGAAGCGAAGAATATTCACATCGATGGATTTTTAATTTTGCACGGAAGGTTTGTCCTGATTCCGCTCCTGTGCAAAAAATTGTTGTATACCACAAGATAGATGCGATCTTGATTCCGAGTTTTCGATGGTAGAATTCTCTCTTGCTCTCGTTTCATGTAACAATTCTGCTCCAGGATCGGATCGAATTAAGTTCAACTTGTTGAAAAACCTCCCCGCCTTGATCGATGGGTTGAAACGAATGGCCTACTCTCAAATACACAATATGGGTTCCGCAGGGGCAAGGGGACGAATGATTGTCTTGCGTTGCTTTCTTCAGAAATTCAAATGGCTTACGCCCAAAAAAAAAACAAATGGTTTCTGTATTCTTGGACATAAAGGGGGCTTTTGATTCAGTTTCAATAGAGGTTTTGTCAGACAAATTACACTCTCGGGGTCTGCCGCCTCTATTGAATAATATGTTATATAACTTGCTTTGTGAGAAACATTTGAATTTTTCTCACGGGGATTCGGCAGTAAGTCGGATCTCCTACATGGGCCTCCCCCAGGGCTCATGTTTAAGCCCCCTTTTGTACAACTTCTACGTAAGCGACATTGACAATTGCCTTACACAAAATTGCAACCTAAGACAACTTGCAGATGATGGAGTTGTGTCTGTCGTAGGATCAAACGAATCCGACCTGCAAGAACCCTTACAAGATACTTTGAACAATTTTTCAACCTGGGCCATTGGGCTAGGGATCGAATTCTCCACGGAGAAAACAGAGATGGTGGTTTTTTTCTAGGAAGCATAGACCAGCAAAACCAAAGCTTCAACTTTTGGGTAAACCGATCACTCATGCTATGTCATTCAAGTATATTGGGGTCTGGTTCGACTCCAAATGTACTTGGGGGGGCTGATATTAGGTATCTGAGTAAAAAAAGCCAACAAAGAATAAACTTTCTCCGTACAAATACCGGTACCTGGTGGGGAGCCCATCCCGAAGATCTTATAATGTTGTATCGAACAACTATTCTCAGTGATAGAGTATGGCAGTTTCTGTTTTCAATCAGCTCACTAAATGATCGCTTCAATTTATTATATCTTCGGTTCCTCATCCGGTGTAAGGTTATGAACCCATTGGTGATCGGAAATTTTGAGCAGCTTATCGAGCTAAATTTTCATTCTGGATTCATGAGCTCATATCATGAATTCATCTCCATGCAGGTTGATCCTTCTTCGTATATTCCCAACCGTGTTTGTTTTCCTGACTACATCAATTCCTCTGTGCATTTTGATCTGTCCATGAAGCAAGATATTCATGGAATATCAGATTATCTTCGATCGAGGATCGTTCCAACGATCTTTGATGCAAAGTATGGGGATATCAATTGTGACAATATGTACTTTACTGATGGGTCCTCTATGAATGAGTCCACAGGATTTGGAGTGTTCAACGAATTTTTTAGCACCTCCCACAGTCTTCAATTTCCTTGCTTAGTGTATATTGCTGAATTGGCAGCGATTCACTGGGCGCTGGACAGCGTCGCCTCACGACCTGTTGAACACTATTACATTGTAACGGATAGTCTTAGCTCTGTCGAAGCTATCCGTTCAGTGAGGCCGGAAAAGCACTCGCCATACTTCCTTGAGAGAATACGAGAAATTTTAAGTGCTTTATCCAGACGCTGTTATGTCATTACCTTTAGCTGGGTCCCTTCACATTGCTCAATTCCGGGCAATGAGAGGGCTGACTCATTAGCAAAGGTAGGTGCAATTGAAGGCGATATTTACCAGCGTCAAATCGCCTTCAATGAATTTTATTATTTAGTCCGCAAAAATACCATTGCTAACTGGCAACGCAAGTGGAATGAAGATGAATTGGGTCGGTGGTTTCACTCGATTATCCCTAAGGTTAGCCTCAAACCGTGGTTCAAAAGTCTGGACTTGAGTCGGGACTTTATTCGTACCTTCTCCCGACTCATGTCCAATCACTGTTCGTTAGATGCACTACTCTTCCGCTTTAATCTTGCCAGCAGCAATCTCTGCATTTGTGACAAAGGTTATCACGACATTGAACACGTTGTTTGGTCGTGCGAGTTGTATCTTGTCGCCAGATCGAATTTAGAAAACTCCCTTCGGGCCCGAGGAAGACAGCTCAATGTGCCGGTGAGAGATGTGTTGGCTCGGTTAGAACTTGATTAGATGTCCCAAATATATGTTTTCCTTAAAGCTATCGATCATCGTGTGTGATTGTCCTTATACCCTTATCCCCTCCTTTTCTTCCTTCGCGAGCAATCAGCTCTCTTCTTACTAACAATAGAATAAGTTGAAATGTAAATACATAGTAGTTATAAGATAGGTTTAAGAGTTGAGTGTGATGAGTGTGAGTGAGAGTGTGGGTGTGAACATTGTCAACATGTCCTTATATCCCATCCTATTCCTGATAAAACCCCTTCTAAACTCGAGTCTACCGTGAGTAATCGGTTTTTTACCTTATTAGCAATAGAATTGAGGAAAATTGTTCATAGATATATAGATATAGTTAATATGTTTAGTTAAGAATTCGGCTCCTTTAAACTTATGTAATTGAGCCTGTAAAAATAAACGAATTAATAATAAAAAAAATTAACTTTCGAACAAAAATCATTTTCGTTGGCGCAAACATCAAATAGACTAACAACGCTTGTCACTATGTACTTATAGAACACAAGGGAATTGAATTTTCTGAATTTTCCCATTTCCCTTCATAGTTGCCCTTATATTATTATTATTCATTGATTCTCGAGTTCTGCAGTATCCCCCTGAGGGAGGAAGGAGGAGTGTCAACCCACCATAGAAACATTTATCGATCCCTAAAAACTTTTTATGCCAAGTTTGATTCCATTTGCTTGAATAGTTTTCGAGTTATTCAGCCCCTCTCCCCTTCAGAGAGAGAGGGGAGGACTGTCAAACTACCATAGATATAGTTACTACCCCCTAAATCTTCCACATGCCAAATTTGGTTCCGTTTGCTAGATGAGTTCTTGAGTTTAGCAGAAATTTATGCTTTATTTTTCTGGCAGTATCTCCACCCCTTAGAAAGGGAGGAGGAGTGTCTATCCACCATAGAAACATTTATTGCACCCTAAAACCTCCACGTGCCAAATTTGGGTTCGTTTATGCAGAAATTTTTCATTTGTTTGGCAGCCCCCCCTTAGAGAAGGGGGAGGTGTTTCTATCCACCATAGAAACATTTATTTTCATGTCGATCGGTTCAGTAGTTTCCGAGTCCATAAGAATCAAACAGACAGACAGACAGACAGACTGCCGGCGACATCACAGTGGTTACGTGCGCATAGTATCTCAGTGGCCGGCGATAGCACTTTAGTATCGTTTGCATTCTGTTGGGGTTTTGTTTAAGTAAGAATAACTTACACACACTATCAAGTTCAATGTTTTTATAAGTAGGGAAGGTGGGGAAAAACGGACATATTAAAAAGAACTTTTATTATATCTTTCAAAACTCTTGTTTTACCGAACTTAAATGCAGTTTCTTGCATTTCAATATACTGTTTTTCGAAATAATCGGCCGAATGTTTTTTTCAATGTTTTTACTAAAATTAAAACAGGGGCTGTCCACATACGACGTGGACAGAAAAAGTACGATTTTAGACTCCCCCTCCGTGGACATGCGTGGACACACCCCTCCCCCTGTTGTCCACGTGGACATTTTTCCTTATTTTACTAGAATAATTGATGAAATAACTGAAATGCGCATAAATTATGTTTTAATTCTATTCATGTTTATTTGTTTCAAATTTTACTAGCTGTACCCTGTCACGCTTTGCTGTGGCACATTGAGGTTTTATGGCAGAGAAACGATTAGCAAAAGCTTATGTTTCGTATGAGTTGAATTTGCGATACTTGAAATACTTTGTTTTTGTATTATCTGCGAAGATATAAAGTCTATCTTGTTTCTCTACACGGAAACGTGCAAAATACAGTTAAACAATCTGTATCCGAATTTAAACAACATAATTGGAAGGATTGGTTTTGAATAACGCCAATCGAATATAAATAAATGGATTTAAAATCATTATCAGATACAATTTTAGTTCACGATTTTTTAAACGCATATGTTGATATCACATAGAATACATATTCAATACTAGAAAGTACATTTACGTTCACAGCTTCATATCAGAAGTGTGCTATTTCATCTGAAAATCATAAAGCTTTCTGAGGTGTTGGCC
Source organism: Toxorhynchites rutilus septentrionalis (assembly GCF_029784135.1). Lineage (NCBI taxonomy): Eukaryota > Metazoa > Arthropoda > Insecta > Diptera > Culicidae > Toxorhynchites > Toxorhynchites rutilus. Next base: position 93,076,657 of record NC_073745.1, on the reverse strand, counting down.
GTAGCAAAAACAATCCTTGAAGTGTGTTGTATATTTTGTTATAATATGAGCCCCATCAGTACCGAACTTTTCGAGCGCACACAAACGAACAGAACAATTTTTCATACATTAATTATTTTTCATTTATAAAAAAATAACGTAACAACGTACAATTTCAAGGAAAGAACAGATAAAGTAGGAAGCATGCACTGATATCTATAGATCTTCATTTAACAAAGGATTGAGGAGTAAAGGGTCGAAATTTTTAAGTGATTTCGGAACGCTGTACCGTTTTGACTTATATTCCGAACAGACTCAAATTCCGAACACTTCATTTTGAAATTAAATTTACTGAACATCAATGTTATAAATAATTGAATAATGAAAACACCGATATTCTTCAGGGTAAACCTTTCTGTATAACAACATTCATAGATATCAAAATAACATTGATGTTCAATAAATTCAGTTTTTACAATGAAGTGATCGGAATTTGAGTCAATAATCAGAATTTCGGAATTTGAGACAAAATGGTAGCTTCAATTTGGTTGATAAAAACAATATCATGCATTTTTGGAAAATTTGTAAAAACCCATTAAAACACAAAATTTTAAGTTTCTTCGTTACTCGTAAAAGATACTTGGTTCCATTAATTTGAATATTTTACAACTGCATTCATTTTACACGCAATTCTGTATGAAAAACTATACAGACATTATTATCCTAAGACTAACTATTCTCGATATTGAGCAACATGTATAGAAAGTTATATCTCATGAAAAATCATTTACGCACACCATGAAATTTCAATCTCAATCCCTTGGAATGGTTTAATTTTTATAGTTTTGGGTTATGGGTGTCTATGAATACTCCGTAACTATGAAAGTTCGTTCAAAGGAAGTTTACATGAGATATTTTTAGAATATAGATTCGACTGAAAAAAATCAATGATATGTGAAAAAATATGAACGTTTGACTTAGCTGCACTCTCAGACGGCTCAATCCGTTTATTGATAAATACGGAGAATTTCGAAATTCTTAAAAATGTAACAGATTTTATTTAATTTTAATTGTATAGGTATTGTATTTAAAAGATATATTTGCTCCTCCTGTCCACGTGGATTAAGTCTGTACCCCCTCCCCTCCTCTTCGTGGACAAGCGTAGACATTTTTCTACCCCCTACTCCTCCTAAAGTTGTCCACGTGGTATGTGGACAGCCCCTAATGGGGAGGAATTTGGACAGGTTTGTAATATTCACGTCAGTATATCTTCGAATTTTCATGAAATTAGGGGAACAAGGTTGAGAACTTATGAAAACTAACGATAAGATTAGTAAAACTTAACAATTTCTAATTTATCGATAATGTCAAGAACGGGCGGCGACTAGCCAAGTAATCCGAGTTAGCGCTGCCGGCGCCAAGCGCATATTTTTTTACAAACCGTGCGGACGTCAAAGTGTTAATAACGATTTTTTATTTACAATACAGGAGGGATACTGTATACACTGTATATGATCGAATCTGACCAATTTTCTGTAGTTCTTATAATTTCTAAGCTGTTTATTTTTTTAATTTTAAGCTTTTTTAACTTGTTTTGAAAAAAATTGTCTTAAAAACTACAACATTTTAGTCAAACAACGAAATATAGGAAACAATTGATTGTTGAAAAAAACACACCAAATAACTATAAAAGTTACACTGAAAAAATTATTTGAAAATTGAAATTATTTTGTCTTAAAAATATTATATTTTTTTATTCTGAACGAAAATTATATGAATAGTCCATAACCTATCAATAAGTATCCCATACATCGGAAGAAGGGCACTGTTACAGGGAAATTTTTCCTAATAAGCTAGCGGTCATTTTATCTATTTACCCTCAAATAATAGTATGAAGGGAAACATCATGAGACAGGTTGACTTCACTTTCTAGTTGGATTTTTTCATCATTATCTTTTAACACAATACAATAAAGTAACATCACAATAAAGTAATATGAGCTATGTTTCTGAATTCTTTATTATGCTTCGATACAACGTACAATTTCAGAATTGAAATGTGCGTTATATCGAAATTTTCCTGTTTTGTTGTTTTTCAGTCATAGTGGTTCTCAGAATTTCGTGAAAAGTGGTAGTTTTGTTTCTTATCGCAATATTAGAATAAAAAAAACAGGTCTAATGTTTTGCGATAAAGAACAAAATTACCGCTTTTGATGAAATTATGAGAACCACTATATCGGTTTGGCATGGAATGGCTGTATATAAAGTTACTCAGATACAAACATCTTCATCTTTTTTTTAATTACGTTCATCGTGTTTGGAAAAGTTGTTGTAAATTATAAGCAAATTCATAAAATGTCATGAACATAACGGCATAACATGATAAACATATTAAAAGGGCCTATTTATCTATATATATAAAAATGGAGTGACGTCTGTCTGTCTGTCTGATTCTTATAGACTCGGAAACTACTGAACCGATCGACATGAAAATTGGTATGTAGGGGTTTTTGGGGCCGGGGAAGGTTTTCGTGATATTTTGAGACCCCTCCCCCCTCTCTAAGGGGGGGCTGCCATACAAATGAAACACAAATTTCTGCATTACTCGGAAATTAACCAAGCAAACGAAACCAAAGTTGGCATGTGAAAGTTTTAGGGTGCAATAAATGTTTCTATGATGGTTAGACAGTCCTTCCCCCACTCAAAGGGGGGGCTGCCATACAAATGAAACACAAATTTCTGCATTACTCGAGAATTAATCAAGCAAATGAAACCAAATTTGGCATGTGGAGGTTTTAGGATGCAATAAATGTTTCTATGGTGATAAGATACTCCTTCCCCCTCTCTTAGAGGGGGCTGCCATACAAATGAAACACAATTTTTTGCATTACTCGAGAATTAATCAATCAAACGAAACCAAAGTTGGCATGTGAAAGTTTTAGGGTGCAATAAATGTTTCTATGATGGTTAGACAGTCCTTCCCCCACTCAAAGGGGGGGCTGCCATACAAATGAAACACAAATTTCTGCATTACTCGAGAATTAATCAAGCAAATGAAACCAAATTTGGCATGTGGAGGTTTTAGGATGCAATAAATGTTTCTATGGTGTCAAGATACTCCTTCCCCCTCTCTTAGAGGGGGCTGCCGTACAAATGAAACACAAATTTTTGCATTACCCGAGAATTAATCAAGCAAATTAAACCAAATTAGGCATATGGAAACTTTAGGGTGCAATGAATGTTTCTATGGTGGTTAGATACCCCTCCCCCCTCTCTTAGGGGTGGCTGCCATACAAATAAAACACAAATTTCTGCATTACTCGAGAATTAATCAAGTAAATGGGAAGGACGAAGTTTGCCGGGTTAGCTAGTTTACTATAAAAAAAAACAATAAATTAGAAATAGTTTTGTAAATATCTCGAGAATGGCTGCATTTAGAAGGAGATTGATAAAGAGTAGTTTTGTTTTAAATCACATCAGGATTCATAATTTGTGGCTAAAAATGATTATTAACATACAAAATCTTGAAGTTTCTAAAATTCATAAAAATTAGATATTCCACAAAGTTTGTCAAAAATAGTTATACCATCTTGTACTCATTTTTTAAATTTTCTTACATGACTTCTATTTTATATGAAAGAATAAAAAAATACATTTTTTAGATATTGCAAATCAAAGTTTTTTTTTATAAATAAAAAAGAGTTTTTTTTTTCTTAGTGTATATTTTTTTCGCGTTTATACATCAATACTCTATAACTCTTTCCAAGAGTACGACTTATATTTCGGTACGACTTATAGTTTTTGAGATATGAATTATCAATGATTTCTCTTACTAAAATCGATACTCCCTTTTCAAAAGTTACGCTTGAGTCAAAAAAATTTCAATTTCTGTGGAACTCATATTTCCTCTAAACCAAACGGAATACAAACTTTCATTCGAATCAAAAATACTCATGTTTTGTCATTTGTCGATTTCATTTGGAATTGCACAGTTCTAAATGTGGTTTCGGAGCTTCATGCAGTTTGTCACACATCGTGTTCCGTCCAGGTTCTCGCATTTGACCACTTGTGGCAGAGTTCCATCTTTCGTTGTTTTGCCTAGATATTTTTCGACCGGTTCTGTTCGGAATGTGTCGGGATGAGTCGATTATAATTTTCCGTGAACTCGACGTATGATTTGACTTCGAACTCGCCATCATTTTTGGCGAACTTTTGGTTAATTGTGTTCCTCAACTCTCTGCCGCTAGTCGATTGTTCATTTGTTGATTTATCGATTGTTGTTTTCCCCCCTATGTCCAGGCTACATTGCATAATAATTTTCAGTCCTCCAGATCGGTTGATTGCTCTCAGCTGCTGAGAGCGCGAATTTGATCTTGATTGTAAGGGTTCTTCGAATAGCTATGAATAGAATACTACGAAGTTTAATGTGCTTGAAGACCTTCTCGCCTACCCTCTTGGTGTCGTCCAGCTCTCGTGCTGTCTTCCTTGGTATTTGATACAGCTCGTTTTTGGTCTTTGGTCCGGGTCACGGTAATTTCTGGCTCCTACCAAAAACGTTCATTTTTTCTTTTCGTCCCCCTATTGTTTTCTATGTAAGCAGGTAAGTCATTTGTGTGTTTTAACGATTGTTTCCAACGCTTCAGAAGTGGAGATTTTAGTATCGAAGACAAGGAGCACTCCGGAAAGGTGAAACCGATTGAAGATGCAGCATCGAAGGCTCTTCTTCATGAGGATGACAAACGCTACAGTAACTAGCACAATCATTAGGTGTAACTCGACAGGCGCTTACGTATCGTTTGCTGGCTCTGGGAATGATTCAGAAACACAGAAACTGGTTTCCATACCATGTGAAACCGTCACAGATCTCTACCGAACACAACATTTACATTTGAATCGAGCATTGCAGGAAAACAGGCCGCAATGTGAGCAAAACATGAAATGTTATTTTTTCTGCACGACAACGCTCGACCACACGTTACTCGAGTCGTTAAAAATTGCATGGAAATACTTCAAGCGGATGATCCCACTAGCTATATACTCCAGACATCGGGGCGTTAGACAACCATTTGTCTCGATGGTTTGACTGAGTCACCTTTTGTATGAAGTTATCAAATATTGGGTAGCTTTGTGGATTGCTTCGAAAGACCAGTAGTTCTTCAGACATAGAATTCGTTTGCTATTAGAAAGATGGGGATGAGGATAAAATTGATGTTTTTTGCAATCAAATCTCAAATTTTAACTCAAAGCGGCAGATTCCGATTTGCATATTTGATACTATCAAGGTCCTCAATCTATTCAACAATCATGTTCCACTGTTTGTTCTATGGATTATAACTAGTTTCTTTTGTCACCCTAACCTTTTAACTTTCAGGCGCCCCCACAGCCTCCATGTAGTCTGGACGCGAAGGTCACGTCGGGTTGTTTCCAGTCTTCTCGCATGGGAGCCAGATCTTGTGAATCCGGTATGCAGCACAATGGCCTGGCCAATGCCCGATAACCACACGATCGCAGTCACACTGTTCAAGGACATCCGTACTCATGAGCTAGAGGACAAGGATTGGACCTTCGTGCTGGAGGATGTCTCTCAGCTGGGCAAAAAACGATTGCTTGCCTCGGCTACCATAAATATGCGCAAGTATGCCAGTATCGAATCCACGCAGCAAACGTTCATTTTGGAGCTGAGGCCGGTTTCGAAGAAGATTATCTCTGCACAGCTGGAGCTTACGCTCAGTTGCGTTTTTCTACGGGAAGGTAAAGCGACCGACGAAGATATGCAGAGTATCATTTCGCTTATGTCGGTAAACAACGTGTCCGATATTGCCCCACTGGACGACCTGGAGGATATACCGGATTTGGAGAATTCGATCGAAATATCGGAACATATGTTGGATTTCACTCAGCAGCTGGAACAACTGACCACCAGTTTAAATAGCTCCGACCTGGCAACGCCAATGAGTGGTAAGTGTTTCATTGATGTGAGTGGTCAATCTGTTCAAAATAAAAGCCTTCGTTTTCTGTATTTCAGTCCCTTCGCTGTCTGACGACCAAACGCCCATAATCAATGGAACCAAAGACATGTTCAAGGAAATTCTCAACGATCGAGGTTACATTTCACTAACCAGCGAAGGGAGTATCCAAAGTACTAAGGAAGAGGATAGCGACAATAAAGATAAGTTACCGGAAACTGCTACACAGCAGGCTGAACAGATACCTACGGAGTTGGACAGCAAATCGAAACAACAACCGTTTACAATCCACTATCAAGAACCGTTGACTATTATTGAAGAGTCACAGAAATTAGAGGATGAGCAGGCTGATCCCCTAGAAGCGTTGGAAGAAGAAAAAAGTCCTCCAAGGGTGGTAGCTCCACAGCCACCGCCATTTTCACAGCTTGCACAAACACCGATCAACGTGGAGAGCGAGCCTTCAATGAAAAAATCACCAGAAGAAATGCAAAATAGCAGAGCAGAACTGAAACCGCTCAACCTGATCAAGAGCTACGATCATCAACCTCAGGAGAAAGTTGTTCCATCGGTGGTTACAATGCCTCCTCCCCCAGAACCGGTTGTCGAGGTTAAGAAACCATTATTGAGAGATAGTACTCCTGGGCAGGATCTACTGGAATGGTGCAAAGAGATCACGAAAAACTATAACGGAGTAAAGGTCACAAATCTCACTACGAGTTGGCGTAACGGCATGGCTTTCTGTGCAATCATTCATCACTTTTATCCTAGCTTAATGTATTGGATTTGTTGGTAGAGAAAAATATCATAAACTAATTGATTCTTTTCTTCACCAGTGAAATGAGCAAACTGTCGCCCGGAAATGTAATAGAAAACTGTCGAACTGCGTTCGATGCTGCAGAGAAACTCGGAATTCCACGTGTTATTGAGCCACGCGACATGAATATGCTTGCGGTACCGGATAAATTAGCTGTAATGACCTATTTGTACCAACTGCGGGCACACTTCACCGGCCATCAGTTGGAAGTCCACACGATAGGTGAGTGTCGATAAAGCGTGTCATCCACTATGTACTTTCGGAGCGTTCAATCGAAACGCGGGATGGGTGTTCATCGTGGTTGTGGTTTAACGTGATGTCTCATTTTGTTTTCATCTGTCAGATTCGGGCATTCCGTGTCAGGCCTGCTCCTTAGCAGCCGAACAAGCCATGTGCCTTTATTCCCAAACAAAAAGTCAAAGAGGTAGTAGTGGTAGGGGCGCATAATATGTTCTAGCGATACTAACTGTGAATGAGCTTCAAAAGAGTTATATTTGATACTTATAAAAGTGAGCTGGCTTGAAAATAGCTTTGCAGCTTGGCTCTGAGAATGTTGTCTTCAACAAATCGTCCATCAAATTCGATTTCATTGAATTTCATTTCATTGCTTTCGCAATGGCTAACCCACATCTCATGTAATCTATAATCCTCATCATATTTCAGAAGAGTACCATCATATATTATCAAATCTCAAAAAGTTGATGACACTCTATTCGATTTCGAAATGCTTACCAAGCGAATGATTACATTTTGAAAGTACACTATAACAACTCAATCATAATTATTAATAATTTTTGCTTCATCTACGATTGGAATATTTTGAAAATAACACTTACTGATGTACAAGCACAATACAAGCTTTGCATAAATTTGTAAAAATACGACGCAAATGCGACCGCACTCAATGTTCAATTCTGACTGTTTTACTCATCCATCTTCAGGTGAAACTTCGGACGATTCGAGCTACGTAATCGGCAACTACAAGTCCGACAAGCTGACGAAGGACCTGTTGAATCTAAACGATATGATCACCCCGAAGGAGGACGATCCACTGAAGAGGGAGTCCAGCAAAGCGCAGCTGCTGGCCAACTCCAAAGTGCTGCTGGGCAAAATGCTTTCACCAACCAAAGAAAAGTTACCCGCGTTCGTAACGCCAACCGCTGTGGATGGAAATGGGCCGCCAATGCCGAATGGTACTTGCGAAGAGGAGTGCGGTGTTGCGAACAATAACAATAGTAGTAGTACAGTTAATAACAATAGCATAAATAGCAGTGAGGCCGCTGAGCCACAGACTGATGCTGCGGTTGAAGAATCGAACGAAACGAAGAACGATTGCGTTCAGCTGAGTGAGCGGAATGGGCAAACGGGGGAAGAGGATAAGTCCAAACTCCCAGCCTTGGACACAGCGATGACAAACGTAAGTGTGATTTTGATTTTAGTTTGATTCTAGCAAAGGGGTTTGCTTTTGAGTTTGTTTCCAGTTGGCATTGAGTTGGTTTATTTCGGTTATCCGTTTTCTTTTGGTTTTGTTTGATTTTTTTCCTTCTAGAAATTAATCATGCGGCATAAGGAAATGAGTGAAAAGGCTAAAGCTATGATTGAAAAATTTAGAACCACTAATGTAGATAGAAGTGGCGACGTCGAAGCTGTAAGTTTATTTTTGTTTTGTTTTATCTAACCATTCTATGTAAACTATGTAAGTTATGTCTAACAAGAAAAAGTAATATTTTTCTGCAATTATTCCGTATACGAAGCGAATTTAATTTTTTTTTAATAACCACGTGTGAGACTTGAGCGGTATCTTTACACTTAGCAGATTTACACTAAGTAGATAAGTAGGTAAGTGGATACTGGTCTGCCATGGAATTCAACAAAGCCATTGGGTCATTGCGAAACAGGTCCATGAGACACTGAATTTGTTTGGCAGATTGTTTATCTTTATTCTTTAACACTCCTATACTCAGTTTTAATAGTCATTTAATTCAGCCACCTCATTGATGCACGGTTTGTCAGACCTATGCGCGAGTATAGGAAGGTTAAATTTATTCTTCAAAAGTCTAGATGGAAAAAACATCATGCTGGAAGAAACAAAAGTTTCCAAAAGTACTGCTCATTCTCACAAGAATCACAACTTGAAAACATGGTTCGCAGTCAATAGCTGACGTGTGGAGGGTCCTAGGATTAAGCAGTCGCTCAAACATTTATGAACGAAAACTACGAAGGGTTGACTACTGATTGTTGTATATTCGGGTTGACCGGAAACACGCAAACACAATTGTTCCCGAGCAGCATTTCGCGCTGGAGTATCGCGTTTACATACCATCCACGAAGTCGAATTTGAGAACGTTATGACCGAAATAAGCGTTTCAATTCATTAAGATCATGGAATTGGAGCCACTCTCCTTAATGATTGTGAAAATTCTGGACTGCCGCCAGCATGGAGCAGTTTCTTTACGCTGTGCCAATGAATGTATGGGAAAAAATCGACACAAAAATTTCAAAAAGTTACCCTATACAAAATGTTCACCACCTCGAAAAAACACCCTATGCCGAATTTCAGCTCAATCGGACTTAAGGGAGAGTGGCGCATAGTGGTCAAAGTTTGAGTTTTTTGAAAATCGAAAAATCACCCAAGGGGGGAGTAAAGGAAATCGGGGTTTTCGATTTTTTTTTGATGCCAAATGTTTTAAAATGGCATTAAACGTCGAGATCTAGTGTCATCTCGGTAAAATTTTTTTTGGACAAAAATCGGCACTTTAGAAACTGGTTTTTTTTTCGGATTACGAAACGAATAGTATAGTTTTGGGTGCCACTAAAAACAGTTCATCAAAGTTCAAATCAACCGGAACTTGCCACGAAATGTTGATTTGTACGATAATATACCCTATGCAAAATATTAGCTCATTCGGACTTTATTTACTGGTGTCACAGACGTTAAAATTTGAGTTTTTTGATCGGGGTTTTTAAAAAAAATTGTTGATGCCAAATGTCTTAAAATTGCATAACACGTCGAGTTTTGCAGTTATCTTAAAAAAATAAAAAAATTGTGAAAAGTCGATTTTTCAGGCGGAAAATCGACCAAGTACCGAAAAAAAAATTTTTTGACAAAATTTTTTTTACAGATAACAATAAATCTCGACAAGTAATGCAATTTTAAGACATTTGGCATAAAACAAAATTTTAACCCTCGATTTTCGATGGTATTTCGTTTTAAAAAAAAAACTAAACATTTGCGGTATATTATCGTGCAAATCAAGATTTCGCAGCAAGTTCCGAATGAAAAATTTTGGGTGTAGGTTGGAGCTAAAAAAATAATAATATTCCTAAATTTAGATCATTCAATAATATTTTCGATTTTGCGTTCGAATTGCGTTCATCGTGCCATTGCTAAACCGTCATTGTTAAATATTCATTGTTCTGATTATATTCAGAAAAAAATGCTCGATGTATCCGAGGAGTGAAGCATAGTGAGATCGTCAGAAACAGCAGCCTTGAACGTCGGATCTTTTTGTCGTTTGCGTGATCAGCTCCACGCTCCTCGCCATCCATTGTTCTGATAGTTTTTTCTGCTGCCTTCCCAACATAAATATTATTGGCGTTTTTCAAATGATCTTCAAATTAGGTAGCATTGTACATTGAAACAACGTAATTTACAATTATATTACAATTATAAACAATTCAATCTATTGATTTGGGGCAAAATATGCTTAAAAAAACAATAAAGGTTACACCATTGAATCTTTGAGGGCAGTCAGTATTCTACAAGCAGTCTGATTTATGTCACAGTTATACTGAAATTTTTTCCAGTTGTACTGTTTCTTTCAAAGATGCGTACCGCAATTTGTACCAATCAAAATATTTGTTGCATAGAAAAAAATTTTGAAAAAATAGTACCCAAGCCTCAAATTACTAATTTGTTTGATAATTGTTATACACTTTTTTTTTGTTTAGAATTCAACATTGTGATCATTGTATCGTTGTTTTGTCGATTTTAATGTATAGCTTTGCCGTTGTTATAGTCAAAAAAAACATTCGACAGTTGCCGAGGAATGAGACATAGTAAGAATATGCGCGCGAACTGTATTTTTTTAGGCAACCGATTTTTGTCCAACAGAGATTTCTTTATGTAACAATTTCATTTTCAGATACATTCAGATACATTCTCTATCACAAAAAGCGGAAAATACTTGCAATGTTTCTGGGATTTAATATTGCAGAGGCCTAGAGGGTCCAATCATCGAAATCAAATCTTTGTTTCACCAGTTTTACCCACCCCACGTGTTATTAATTTATCACTCCAGAAAGCCTCTACCGATCTGAACTTTTGCACAAAAAGCTGTAATCTGTATCGTACAGAAGCGGTACCAACAAATCGTAAAAATCTGCACCTTTTCAGATAAATCTGTACGTGTGGCAACAATTGAAAACATACCCCTTAGAAAACAAAAAATGGTGCTATCGGCATTCTCAGAGCATGATTTTTCCTCATGGATCCAACCAAATTTTGCACAGCGTATCTTGTAGCAGTTTTTTCCAGAAAAGGTTACTCGAAACGAACCAGATTCAGAACACACTTTCCCTTTCCCGGAATATGATACTGAATGTAGTTTCTTACTCCGGGATACTCTATGGATGCAATAGAAAAACGCGTCCTTCTCCGATGAGATCAGGGAAGAACTGCGGGCTGATATTTTGCATGGTTTATTTTATCGTGCAAATCTATATTTTACAGGAAGTCCCGTTAGAATGTTCGAGACGATCATTTTTATTTGCACCCTAAACCATACGTTTTACCCCGTTTTCCAAAGAAAAAGTCCCAGAGTGTCGATTTCAAACAAAAAGTTTTCAAGATAACAGTGGATCTTGATGCTTCATGCAGTTTGAAGACATTTACCACAATTTTTTTTGGAAAATCCCGATTTCATGTACTTGGGTGATTTCGTGGTTCTCGAAAAACACAAACTTTGACATTTTACACTAGTAAATGGAGTTCGATTGATCTGAAATTTTCCATAGTGTTTTTGCGCGGGAATCAACGTTTTGCAGGAAGTCCTGTTCGAAAATTCGAAGGTCACTTTTTTTCTCGTACATTCGTTGCCATCTTAATGTTCAATTCCATAGATCCGTTTGTAATGTAAATTTCGGTGTTCCATCCGCAGTTGCGAATTGCATGCTCAATCGAGAGCTTAAAGTTGCTTAGAATATATAGATGATTCTATATAAGGTTAGCCTGTGCAAAGTTATCTTATTACAATGTTTGTTGGGTCTGTCTTTGTCATTCTTCGATTTACCAAGGCAGAGGATGATGGACAGATACCGAAATGTTGATTATAGGTGGGAAAAAAGAGTCAGTACTGTGGATTTTTAACGACTTCCACAACCTTATGCATTCGTGACAACACCGATAATATTGGTATTTACTGATTCGGCGATTTTTATCGTTCGGACCAAGAGGGATGGGTTTTAACATCGTTTCTGTTAATTTAACAAATATGAAAAGATAGATATTGAAAAACCCATGTAGTGGGTTTCTACAAATTCTTTGAATACATAACCATTTTTCCTTTAGTTTGATTTTTTTCTGCTAATAACTAAACAATACGCTTTTTTCATTCTCAACAAAAAAACACAAAAAAAAACAGAACGAACGCCAAGCACGGTTGCGTGAGCAAGCCAGAAGACTAATAGCCGAAACAAAGGCCAAATCGCTCAATCTCGATTCGCCATCGTCACCCACAAAGATTAGCACATCACAGAAGGTAAATTTCTCACCGGAACGAACAATCTCACCTATCAACAACGTCCCGGAGTTCATCTTCCCCACGGTGACAATGCTAGGAACGCGCAACAACAGGGACTCACCGGTCCGGAACGGTGGAGCAGCTACTACGGACGGTGGCGATGCAAACAGTAACCACCTGCTAAAGAAGGGTACACCTTCGCCGCACAAATTGTCTCCAGCCCTGTTGGACATTATTGCACCCAGAAACGAGGGCAGGGTAAGTTGCTTGAGCGTTTGGAGATTTGTACTGCGTTTTCAGCATTGCTTCCAGAATCAATTACAATAGACTAAATTTAGGAAAATGGATACAAAATGATTTGCGAGCGTGAATATTTCATTGACATTCTGAATTACAGGTGGAAAAAGTGAACTACATTCAGAGCGAACTGAACAAACTGGAACGGGAACAGGAAGCCATCGACCAGAAAGCGAACGCACTGGAGAAAAAATTACGAGCCGTTATGGGTGGAACAATGACGAGTACTTTTCAAATCTCATAGATCGTTTTTGAATCATTCAAAATAAATTATTTGCATTTGTTTGTTACTTTTCAGATATGAGTGAAACTGAAGATCAGCTAATGTCACAATGGTTTACACTCGTGAATAAAAAGAATGCCTTATTGAGACGGCAGATGCAGCTGAATCTGCTGTGAGTATCCTAATCAAATCCGATAATCAATTATTATTGTGATAAAATATTTTCAAATCTCGAACTTTAGTGAACAAGAGAACGATCTTGAGAAAAAGTACGACATGCTGAATCTAGAGCTGCGGGCAGCTCTCTCAATCGACGATTGGCGTAAGACAGAGGAACAGCGAGAGAAAGAAGCTCTGCTATTGGCTGAGCTTGTGGCAATAGTGGACAAACGAAATGAACTCGTTCAAAATTTACACAGTCAAGAGCAGGCGTATGTTTCGTATTTTCGAGTGCAATCTTCGAGTGTAAATCTAATCAAAATCTACTTGTTGTAGGATTGAGGATGATGACGAGATTGAAAGGAAGTTGGAAACTGTGGACATCAACCACAAGGACGAGAAATGTGTTATCCAGTAAGACGAATAAATTCACTCGTTGGAGATGAAGTAAATACTCAGTTACTCGGCAATGAATCAAATTCAACTCATTAGGTAACATGACTTGTTTTTACGCAGCTTTTTATATTACAAATCACGCTTTCTAGATTTCGAATGGACGCAAATCAATGTAAATAATGCTCCGCTACGTGATGGTAGCTTTTTCCCAGTTCCGCTAGTTTTAAGAAGCATCGCCGGGGTCACTTTACCTTCAGAAACGATTACAACCGGTGGTCGTACGGCACGGAAAACACAATAGAGGAAATGTTGAGTCGACGATAGTTTTTAGTTTTAATTGATATGATCAACTCCGTCCGGAAAGGTTTATATTTGTTTGCAGTGAAAAAGGACAGAACTGGGTGATGGTAATGAACAACCTGATCGAAGCAATGTGCAAACAAGTTATTTCGATTCATCTTTTCTCACAAAGATTTCATTAAGTTTTGGCTCTGTAATTAGATCAGTTGTACATATCCGTTAGTTATTTTTGGATTTTTTTTTATCAAAACACAAAAAAGGAACAGCAAAATAATTACCGTTCCGATTTCAGCTCTCGTTGAGTATGCAAATGAACCGGTCTTATTGTAGATTATCTTCTTAGGCTCTAGTTATTTATATGTGTTTATTCAATATGATGTGCAAATATTTTATTTTTGGACCCTTTTTTGGAACGTGCATTGGAGGTGGAGCAAGATAAATATAAATTTTATATAACGGTAACAATAACGCTGAGATACTTGTACGTGATATCCAAAAAATAATGTTATTTTTGTAATTTTTTGTAATGGAGAAAAAAAGAGATCGTAGGAACGGATACGCAGATTTCTCCATTGATGCAAAACTTTGTAAAAATAAGACGTAGAATGCAACTCGCTGAAATTGGACCTGAAGAATGTTGGTTTTTTGGTTTTATCAAAACGAAAGCTTATTTATCGGCGTTCAAAATGGGGTGTTTTGGCACGAAAAGATTAACCAACATATTCTGGAAGGTTTCCATGAACACATGATACAAATGCTTATAGAATTCAGGATCAGAAACATCATAGTCGTGATGGCACAGAGAACAAATAAATAATAAATGGAAATATTCTAGTCATTTGAGCTTAGTGTAGTCGAAGGATCTAATTTAATAATGTAATAAGAGTATTATTAATGTAAACACACCACACATCTAGCCGCTATCAGCAAGCCGGTAGTTCAAAACTGCACATAAACAGGAAGCTATGATAAGTTTGTATCGAACGATTATTATTATCAACCATTCATCAACCGCATAACGTTTCGCTGTACAAAAACAATTAAAATGCTTCCTATGAAAATTCTGTACTAGACTTGAGGAAATTTCGGCAAATTCTCTAGTTTGGTTGAGGTTCTACGTAGTGATATAGTCAGAGCCGACATTGTGACGAATGCGTCACTTAAAACGATTTTTTTGGTACAAGGAGATCTGGTGATCATTACAATAGTTGAGCGAGAGTCGTGTAACAACTACTAAAATATCAATTGTCTACTCACTGAACGCTGAAGTTTCAGATAGTTTCAATATTAAAGCAGTTTTTCGCTCGATAAACCGCAAGATGCGTTCATTGCATTATTTTGGTGAAAATATGAAACATTATTTCTGTTGATAAAAGTTTTTCAATATCTGTCTAGGATCCATCTAGTATCTTATTTCGAGGAAGTGCAAAAATGAGTAATACCGTAATGCCGTTCATCGTCGTTTATTGGAAATTGAATAGTCCATCGTAACATTACCGATTGTGTGCATTTTGAAACATGTTTCCGATCAAATTTTATAGATGTGATCATTCAACACTTTGAAAACAAGATATACAAAAAAAAAACTTTGATTTTATACAAATCGTGTATCTTGTTACCTTATTGAAGAATTTTAGACCTTTTTTCACCATTATGGTGTACCATCCTGAATCAGATGGATGAAAAAAATCGTAATTTTACTGGCACAAATTTTTGAATTAGTTAATTTAAATTTTTTAATTTGCAAAAATGAATTATGAAATGACTGATTTATGATATTTCATTAGGAATTGAAAAAAATAAGTTCACTTTTAAACTGTTCTATAGTCACCTACTCCATGAAGTTATAGCATTAGAATTTGAATAAAATCATTCAACCTAACTCTTGGGTAAATGCGGATATTCACATTTAATGGGCTAACTGAATGGCAAAATAAAGTGAGCGTCATTCTGTGGGTTCTTTGTGCAATTTGGTTGGTTCAGGTCAATCACGGAGAGCAACTACGAATTGTATAGTCTACCCAAGCTCAAGCTCAAGCTAACTGAATGGCAAAATAAAGTGCCTAATCATTTTTTTTCCTTTAAATTCAATAGGGTTAAGATCCGGGCTTTGTGGGCGACATTCGAGGGGTTTGAAGCTACACGGCCGGAACAATGACTTTATTACATTGGCCGTGTGCTTCAGATCGTCATCCTGCTGAAAAACGTAGTGCTCTTTAAGACCCGTCTTGATGAGGGAAACCTCGAGATTTTCACGCAGGATGTTTTAGTACGACTCTGCTGTCATGATTTCGTCAGTCTTCACCAAGCTACCCACCTCACCCCATGAAAAGAACCCCCACACATTCACGTAGACTCCTATGTGCTTGACCGTCCCTTAGATGTGACGCTCCTGCAGCTCCTCATCCGACTTTACGGAATTTTGACAAAGTCACTCGTCGGGCAGAAATTTGAGTCGAATGAGAAGGTCATCGCCGCCTACTTTGCAGATCTCGAGAAAACGTATCTTTCAGATGGATTAAAGAAGTTGGAGCATCGCTGGGTCAAGTGTATCGAGCTAAAAGGAGACTATGTTGAGAAATGAATTGCCACTTTTCCAAAATTTTTGTTTTTTTGTAGGCTAAGTACTTAACGGACTGCCCTCGTATAGTTTTCGATAACTTGATAAGAATTGATTGCTATGACGTGTTCGAAATGGAAGTGACAGTAAAGATTATCAAGTTCGATAAAACCAATAAAATTCACCTTATTTTTTTTCACCAAAAGCTTGCTTTCAATGAGGAAGGAGTGGGTCTACGCTTTGTCAGAATGCAAGATTCGGGTTTCGACGTGTTCAGGTCTCACATGGAGTCGCAGGTGCTCCAGGACATCAAAATAAAATTTGGCAATAATTGCTTGATCGTCAGGAATGTTTTCACGATGATTGATGAGGCAGATGGAGCTTCTGGTCGTGTTCCTGGTCCTTGTTAAAAATCTTGTTTTGCTCAGATAACTTTTTCCGTGCTATTACCCTTTTGAAAATAAAGTACAGTCGCATTATAGTGCGAATTGTAATTCGGACAGCTTTCAGTGTATGTATAATATTTTGAAAAAATCTGGCCAGCAACCGGTTAATTCGGTGCAGTATTGCTCTATAGTCATCTGTACGAAGCGTATGAGCGATGTTTTGATACCGATTTTAGCGTGGGAAAAATAAAATTCAGAATGTAATTTTGTAAATAATTCTACGGACAATGTTAGTGAAATTAAAATAAAAGAATATAAGACAATCGCGACTACTAATGAAGACAAATTGCTCTATTTTTTTTTAAAAGAGACCACACGATTTAAGGTTATAATCAAAATAAAACTAAATAATTGCTACAGACCCCGAAAACATAGCATTGTTGCATTGCCCCAAAAGAAAAATGGCCCCACTGAGTCGGAGGATGTCCGGTGTGATACTGCATTATGATCACTTTGGAAGTCTAAAATCGTGCCTTTTTTGTCCACGTGGTATGTGGACAGCCCCTATTTCGTTCGAAGCCGTTATTTCGTTAGAGTTACAATTTCGCATTCCTCTTTTCTGAACGTTTTGCTTATTTAATGTTCGAAGCGAAACAGATCGAATCATTTCAACAACTCGAACGAAATACAGAATGAAATTTTATCAAGTCGTTCGAAACATTCCTAATCGATCGAAATACAGAATAGGGGTGTTTATCTCGAACCTCGATTTCCGCTGGCGTTGCCTGTCGTTGCTTTTCTGCGTAAGGCTTTTTTTGCATTTTTTTTATTGCATCCCTGTCCCATGGTCATGGTCAAGCAATGAACTCCAATGGTGACTTGCGGAGCTGTGTTATTTGAGTAGACATAGTTCTATACTGTTTCTCGACTGGATCGTTCATTTGGAACTAATACGTAATAATATAGGGTAGATAGGAGCAATATGGTCCCCCTAAGAACGAAGCGTCCTAAAACACGTAGAAACGTTTACAAATTATGCTACATGTTAAAACCTCACGATTTGAAACCTTATTGATCGATGTAAATTGTATGAATATACTTAAAAAAAGATTTATGTGGAAAATTTACACTTTAAAAATGTGTTCCATTTCCGTCGATCGCCATGCGGGGCAATATGACCATGTTAGTTGATTCAATCTTTTGAGCATGTTTTCGCTAGGAAAAAACGTAACATGTTCATAAAAGGAAAGTTTATTCTATTTTGCAACTATCACGTATATTTCATTGGGTTTCAATCAGTTAGCATGTACAGAACATAACAATGTGATGAAAGTGATTGGACTGCAATTTTTCGTTACTCAAAGCAGGAACAGAGAATATCTGTGCCGTTATGTACCCAATATTGCCATCGATAGCTTTGGATCCATCCATCGCCGCCCGTAGGGGAACTAAATTGTGCCGACAGTAGCAACCAAAGGAGTCCTGTGGAAGATTCTATAATCGTTATTCCGTGTTCAACACTCAGCGCTCAGCTGAAGTTATAGCGCTTTTCTGCCATTTTCCCCGCATTGTTAGAATTTTGGAATTTCTGGTCTGTACCTGTTGAATGAAGATAATAATTTTTAGTTTATTTGCTTCTCCTATTGATAAGAGATAGTTATTGGAATCACTGAATTCTCATCGACGTTGAATTGCCTTAATGGTGGAATGTTGTATTTCTGTTGTACGTCCTCCAGTAAATCGTATAATTTCCCGACTGCAATGCGATTGAATTCTTGTGCCCTGGCGGCGGAGGTTGCTTCTGATGTCCGAAAAGAGAGTTGTGGGTGCTGTTTTCGAAAGCCAGCCAACCAATCTATTCTGGCTAATTGCTTTTGGCTATTGGAAGTGTGAGGAATATCATTTCTTTCGGCCAAATCATACGCCAGCTTCCGGATTTCTCTTGTCGTAAAACCGTAGAATCCTTGTCCATAGCGAGAATATAGCTCCGTCGTTAAAACATTACCAATTGATCCGAGCAGCTGGTGCTGCAAAGGACCTGTACAATGTAAATAACGTTTAAGTGTTTTCCGCGGGACACAATGCACGAAGAATGCATGTCGCACTGACGTAACACTCTTCACCGCTTCGATTGCCGCGTTCAAGCCGTTCTGTGACCACTTTTTACGGTCGGATGTTCTGGTATAATTCCGCACCATGATTCCACATCTAGCTATTTTCAACTATGTTTACAAATGTTGACAGCTGTATTTACAGGTTATGTTGGAAAAATACATGGTCATACTGCCCCAAGCAGGTATGGCCATTCTGCCCCGTACATTTACGCTCAATAAAAATGAACTGATCTTTCACATGAAACGGCAAAGCAGTACAACAAATCAGTGGAAATGTTCAGAAATAATACCAGTACGAATTGATATAAAGAGCAGAGTCATAAATTTCAGTATGAAGCGTACAGAGCTTATTTTGTTGACAGCTTTTCATATATGGTTTTCGTCATAATCAGTCAGTGTGAGATTCGTTCCAATATCTTTATAAAAAAATTGAATTCGAATACGGTTTTCACGGAGATACTTAATAAGAATATTTCTAACACAATTGTTTAAAAATTAGTGCTATTGGTTCAATAACAAGCTCAAACGAAGGGTGGCCCATTTCGCCCCGCCTGGTCATATTGCCCCTATCTACCCTACACAAGCCGGATATTCTTACTAGTACAGTAGCTTTTGAACCCTTCGCTCTCGAATAGCGGCCCATTGCCCGCTCGAATAGTGTTCGAATTTGTGATGGTCTTCTCAACATTAGTCTCCTTCATCACAACCACTGCCAGAAATCGAATGTAGTAATCAATTACTACCAAGAACGTTACACATTGTTTGACAGAGAAAATGTCTATCGTCAATTGTTGCCATGCACGATTCGTCATCTTCTTCCGTATTATTGGTTCCAGCGGTGTCTGAGAACTCAGTGTAGCACATACATACGGATTTTCTGGGATTTTCTTAACCCATTAACGAGCTGCTGTGAAAATATATTTTTTAACAAAAGCCATTGGGGTAATTTTGATTATTAACGTTACAATAATTTTTCCCGTTCTGTGTTGGAAGATATCAGGTGCACAATTGATACCGGATGTAAGTCACTTGAATCTCATAAACCTCTATTTGTAATAAATGTCGTGACATCACCCGATTCTGGATTCAGCTCAACGTGATAGAAAGCCGATGGTATGTCTAGCTCAGAAAATCACTTAAGTTAGTTCAACTGTCTCTTCATTGTTTGGTTTGGATACCGTATATTTATACGCAGAGGAATGTCAATCGTTCTCTTAGGGACTATTACCATTGATGAAATCCATTCCGAAGGACCAACTTACTGTAGTCTCCATCGCTGCGGTGTTCGAGGGTAGGCAATCTTTCTTGGGGAAATATCCTGATCAATAAACAACATGACTCGGATCTGAGGCCCGTTTCAAATATTACACCATCGATTTCTTCTACGCGAGAGGGAACTACTAACGCTCTGTCGGAAAAAAAAAGTCACAGGAGGGTTGTGTTCGAAACACGACCGCATTGTTGACGTAGGATTCCGTTAGGCTATCTGTTGATTTTGGATATTCTTGAAGAATTACATCGTTTGATAATGATTTGATGGCCCAGAAAAGGGTCGTTTTGTTTGGTTGTTGGATATTGTTTGTTCACTTCACCAGTATTTACCGAGTGATGATGACAGAAGGATGCTAAACAGTCGTTGGATGGTGCGTATCAGATAAAAGATGTCGAAGCGGAATGAGATATGATGAAAACCGCCCTCTGTGACCCTAGACGGGATGCGTCCTGTGTTATGTATGTATGAAATAAAGAAAAAAAACTCACCAATGTAATATAAGATAATTACCAATACCGAACACAATTATCGGTTTTTCTCATTAGTAAAAACATATTACTTAAATATAGAGAAAATTTGAAATGGAAAAGGTAATTTTATTTTATAATTTTTGCTTTCTGAGTGTTTATTCAACCCAATACGAATTTTAATTGGACTAACAACACCTTATACTATATGTAAAGCATATGAGAAATCACTTTTTCTAATATTTTTTTCACTTTTCCAATTTTTCTCGCCGTATGAACTATACCTGGGTGAAATTGAACACAACACAGACAGTTTAAACCTAGCGTCCCGTTTCCGAGCGGGAACACACCTTGGTTTTTATTTATGGAAATTGAAACAAATCGTTTCATATATCAAGTCATTCTTAACCCAACTGCTACCATATACAATTTTACTTGTGCTAAATTTTTCACAATACATGATCGGTCATTGATATGAAATTTCACGAAGCAACCAACATTAAAGTTCCAAATTTAAATTTCATTTGCAAGAATTAATCGTATCACTCACCTTACTTGCAATATAAAAATGCCCCCGACTTGCATATATTTGCAATGCCGATTTCCCTCTGGCAGCGTAGTTTTGATGTCTCTGTTAGGGGATACATTTCGGTAGGAACAAAAGTTCCCCCTACCTTCATTTATTTGCAACTCCGATTTCCCTCTGGCTGCTTTGTTTTGATGTCTCTGTTAGGGAACCGCCACATGTGTCGTCAATTTCGACCAGTCAGAAGTGTGTATTTCTTTAGGATATGGATTGAGATTTTTTAATTGTTCGATAGTTAGTTTCATGACATATAATTTTCTTCAATATAAAAATTGTTATTGAGTGCCGAAATCGATTGAAGCAAAAATTTTATCAATCCATCATGAAATGACTGAGCAATAAGCGTTTGAAATTGGACAATTTTCACTATGTGCTCGGTTTTCGGCTTAAAATTTGTACCCCAATATGTTCCTGAAAGACGTAATCCTACGTCAAAATCGATGTTGACCAAAAACTAATAATGCTAGATCGTCATGTGACATGCTGTGAAATTGAGGCAACCTTTTGAAATAGCCACATAAGCATATACAATATATAACCGTTCGAACTTTGTTCTCATTAGTTCTCTTATATACTTACAAATTATCAAATAGATGCGCGTGTCGATTGATGCAAGCAATTATTTTTTTATCCAAAATATATATTTTTTATTAAGGCTCATATGGCGTCAACCTGACGGGGCTGGGAGTTCAATATTTCGACAATGTTTGTCTTATAACTATGTTAGTAATATGTAACCGATTACTCGCGGTTGGCTCGAGGTTAGTATTACAAGTGTTTTCGTAATTGTGATGTTGCTGTCTCCAATGCTCTGTACCCGTGCCCGACACGGGATACTTCCTATTGGGATGCAGCTGACCATTAATCAGCAACGCCCCCCTAGTCTGTACCCCATATATAGCGTTGTGCGTCTTCTCGACTCGAAAAATCCATGATAGAATGGTCACTAGCCGGCGCAAACATCAGCTCGTGTAGAGTTGTCATGAGCGGTACAACCTTTGGCTCTTGTAGAATGATCAGTGGACTGCACAACCTTTGGCCCGTGTATCTGTAAAGAGTGTGTGTATGTATTGCCGCAACTAAGTAAAAGTTTATAGATCGGATAGGAGGGATTTGAAACAGGGATACAACGAAGGAAACATCATTAAACGTTGACATCGGCGTTTCTGAGGATCAGGTATAGATGAAGCAGTAGATCAGGGTCACGGCTACCTAAGATATCCCGGACGGGGATATCCGATTGTCTGCCTTTTGCTCTCAGTGTGTGGGAAATTTGCTCGTGGATGTTGAAACAGCTACTATGATATTTGCGTTTAGTGCAGGTGGAGTTCCGGCGATCAACTCCAATTGTATGCAGGTAGTTAATCTTCTTGATTGGGGAACTAGACTTGACACGTATGATTCTCGGGCAAAAGGCAACACACGGAGGAGAATGTCATGGTCAGCCAATCCTGCTGTGTTGCTCAGCAATTTATTTTCCTCAATCAAATATAGCACGAGAGCCCTCATTAGCTTTACTCCCAGTTCCCCTTTAGGAAACACGGACGCGGCTATGACAGTTCTTAGTGCCTTAGGGAAGTTATCACCAAAATCAGCAGGTGACAGCGCTACAGCTCTGGGTATAACTAGATCCTCAAAACTTAATATTGTTAGTGTCATGATCGGGAACACTGCCGCCACTCTGGATAGTGTTATCACTGTGTTCCCACCGCGTCCCCCATTGTTTGCCAAGGCATATCGATTTTTAAGTCCTGAAATGCGGACTCGTCCGGCCTCATTAGTGCGTATTAACATCTTGTCCACATTATTTCCCCTGCTAAGAAACAAGATGATCATAGCTGCTGCGTCTCTCCTTATGTCTGCCTTAGTTCGACCTTCACCGGCTAATCCTCTCCTAAAAATTTCCTTAGTTATTCCAACTACATTCAACCCTTGATACTCGAAATCATTCAAGGTCTAACGCAGAAAAGATATGAAGTCATCTGTGTCCAGGAGGCGAACTAGCTCATTCATTTCAGATCTGACATCTTCAATCGTGGTTATGTCCTCAGCAGCCATCTCTGTTTATTCACTTTTGCTCTCTTGAAACTGAAACTGAAACTGAATGTGAGTGGTACAGCAGAACTGGCCTTTCTGGTCAACAACACAAAACTGATGATTCAAACTCAAATTAAAACAAAATCCTAACTTGCACAACAACGAAAACACGCACGTAATGATTAAAATCCTTGATTAATTGAAGGGCATCAAATGACTGTAAGACAGTAACAAGTGCACCATCTATGTTTATGCGTTTGACTCAAGATGAGCTGAATCCACAAGCAAATCAAATTCAACAATCGTCCTAATCGTCCTACTTAACTCTGCATTGTTGCTTAGCCATTTCTAAATGAGCTGCTAAATTTTTTAAAAAAATATTGAAAAAAATTTTCCTTTACACTTTGCAAAGGTGTACGTTATATCGAGGTAAAATGTACGTTATATCGAGGGTACGTTATAACGAGGGTACGTTATATCGAAGTTTCCCTGTAGCATTATATAGCGCATTTCCTTAGAAATTTCATTAATTCAATAAAGTTTTACACAATTGGTGAATTATTTGTTTACAAAAAGTCTAACCAGAAATATCATCTTCCAGGGGTGCGTTCCATTGACACAATTATAGTAATATTGTCTGGTTTATAACCTTCAACACCCTATAGTGACAAATAAACCCGGATACATGTTCCAATGTACAATTCAAGATGGATCCATACACAAATTCAGAATCCGGAATATATCTCAGAATCGCTTTCAAGAATCCGAATATGCGTTCTGCGATCTGAGAAAATTCGAAACGAGAAATGAGAAATGAGAAATGCGGAAAGAGATATGAGAAATGAGAAATGTGAAATGAGAAATGAGAACAACACTTTCCAATTCCTTAGTGAAATTAAAGAACGATGGGAGAACAATCCGATTTCAACGGTTCGATTATTTGGATTAGCTGTAGTTCTTGTTGCACCTCAAAGATTTTTGTCATCTCATAATCATAAAGTCGATTTTAGGGTTATTGAAGCATGGCCTGTCAGGTCTGAGCTCAACGAAATTTGGAATATACAATTGAAATAGTGGTTTTTTTTTCATGTCATATTTGTCATGAATTCGCTGAGCGCTTACTTGTGGCACAAATTCAGACAGCTGAATCGTCAACGACAGCAGGTGTATGCGGGTGAGACGGACAAGGGTGGTAAAATTGACATACGATTGAATTGCATAGATGCATTTTTAATTTCTTATTTCTGGTCATGAGAATCTCTCCTGTATGTTATTCTTTAACACTTTGACGGCCATGGTGTTTTGGCCAACAAGTTCGTAAAAAACCAATGGTTGATTCTAATACTAAATGGTGCCAGGAACCCATCTAGCATAAAATTTCATCCCCATCTGCCATATAAGGGTAAAAACTACCCGTGTTTAGTACTGCACACACGGCCCCAACTGGTAAACGAGTAAAATATCGATAAAAATCATTATAAAGCAATTTATTTTTTTACGAAATTATATTTTTTATAACATTATTTCAAGCTCGTAACATGTCTTCTATTAAAACAATCCAGACATAAAAACTTTTTGGAGCATTTCGGGCAGTGCTAAATTGTAATTGGTAGAATAACACAAGCAGTGATGCCAAACTATGAGATCGATGTGTCCCACTATGTATTAAGGCCAATAGAAAATGATAAACACATTAGTTTTAACGTAAAACGTATGCTGTAGCGCACACATTTGAAACTTTGGAAGATTTCGCGTGTGCAGTACTGCACTCATGCCCCCAGCGAAATAATTTTTGAGTGCAGTACGGCACTTATGGCCGTGTTGATATTCGGAAAGCACAATGACGACTGGTCAAGAGTGGAAAATGGAAAACAAAATTATTTAACGGCCATTCGAAATAGTTTCATATCTTGGTTGGAAAAAAATATTTCTGTCGCGAGCGATATTTTTTTACGTTTCGTATATTACAAACCTGTTCGCTCTGGTTCTACGCAGGACATTATTGTTTTTAGACAATTACTGAAGCCACAGGACTATAAAAAAAACAAGAACCACTTTCGTGTCTCTGGGGTGTCAAGCGATCACTGTTTAAGATGTCTTAAAAATAACACATAACCTAACAGATACATAATACCAAAATATTTTTTTATAAGGGATATATCTAAGAAACTAAAATGTATGACACTGTTCAGTTGTTCAACATCGCTGCATCAACGAATCGTACAAAAATGTCAGTAGAGTGACTATGCTCAAACTTCAGCTAACAAATCAGCTGTAGTACATTGGGCAGGCAATTCTTAGGAAGCATTTTATTTGTTTTTAAGCACTCAATAACTCAATACTTAGTATACCAAACAAATAATCACATTTTCTCATCTTTCAAAATCTCCTATCTCGCGTAACGCTCATATTCATACACTACATTTCTTCACATCAATCAACAGAAAAAAACATTGAACGCTTTTTGAATTCATCTAGCAGAAAAACACGACGATACGTTTGTGTTGAGATAAAAAAAACGAAATAAAAACACAAAGCAGGTGAGGTTCCGGGTTGATTGCGGGAAAAAAGCTGCTCTAGCGAACAAAGATCATCTATTTTCAGAAGTCATTCAGAGTTGTATTTATATATATTTTTCTCATGATATATATATATATATATATATACCGTGCTATATGATAAGTAAGTTTACAGTGGAAGTACCATACCAAGTAATAAAGGAGGAATTTCGAATGGATCAAAAGTACCCGGTTTTCGTTTATTGCATTGTAAAATGTGAAAAGACATTACTTTATTCTTCCCTATCAAAGTTTGCTCATCGTTAGGAAATAGTTTAACAGTAGAAAGTACGTAAAAAACGCTGTCGAAGCTCTGCTTCGCACGAGTTTCGGTTCCTTTGACCAAACTCCAAAATTGGTACAAAAGAGAGACGGATGGTGTTCCGAACGGGGTAGGAATTGTTGTGCGTAAACAGTGTTGTGCTTTACAAGTTACAAAAATAGGCTGGTTATCAACCCCCCCAGCTTATCGTCCCGTCTCGACGTCCCTTCGGTTAGCTTGAGACACCATTGCCACCGGAGGATTCGAAGCACCCGTTCGTTGGGACAACGTCGTCTGCTCTTCGCCATCCTCCTGTGCGGCCTCCATTTCCAGAATTTTTCGATGTTGTTCTGAAAAAACAATAATTAAAAAAAATGTTACTTCTGACTCAGACAGTTGGTTGTAACTCACTTGCCAGCCGGACCATGATTGTGCCCCACCAAATGGCCCAACCCCATCCCACCACGCAGAAGATAATGGTGAAGCACTGGGAAACACCTACTATGCAGTTGATAATGAAGGAACCGATGCGACCCTTGATCGAGTCATGCTGCGAGAAACGAGGCTTTCCTATGCACAAACACAAACAGCCGGAGAGAATCGTACCCGAGCCGGGAATCACTACGTTGAGAAACTGAAATCGTGGTGTCATCATCGTGGATACTTTTAAACATCAAACGCGAATACAAATGGGATGCCCAAAAAGTATTTGCCGATTTTTTTCATCACAAATAAAATACAATGTACATTATGTACATAGAATGAACGCATAAAGATGGGATGTACATCATTCGTCAGCTTAAACCCTCAGGTTTTGGAGTATTCTACGAAAAAAAATTTATCTTGGTGTGTGTAGATGTAGTGGTCAAAAATATCGGGAAGAAGTAAAAAATCGAAGTCTTTCTGTTTTCCTAAAGAATTTATGGGCTAACTCAATTATTTGCCAACTAATTCAATAGCAAATCCAATTATCCGTATCAATCAGCTTTCCTTTTTATTCCTAAAACGTTCCTGTAGGACCTTGAAATACAAAGATACTGTCGTTTGAATGGAAAATTTCCACTTCGTATTTAATGATATTTTTTATACAAAAATCTCGTGTCACGGTGGTTGTGGTTGAATTCACCCGAAGCGGGTTGGTCGATTTTGATGAAATTATACACAAAAAGTTCGAAGGGTTGTATGCGAGACACGACCGCTTAGGACGTAGGACTACGCAGCCTTTTTTTTAATTTGTTGGTTTATCGATTCGGATATTATTTGCGAATACGTAGAAATTTCATAAATAACTCATTAGTAAAAAGTTTCTGAAAAGGTTTAGGCTTGCATGGTTTTGTAGAATCATTTCGAGAAGCAACGATTCTTTGTTGCCTTTTCGATGCAACAATACACTAATTGGTCATATGTCGCAATTTGTTTCCTTATATCAATGCACGCATTGCACTGATTATTTAACGAGGGGCATCTTCCGTGCATCGCCAAACACGCGTCTAACAGATGCACACAGTTGCAGCGATAAAAATGAGACATCGCGAGAATGACCGTTTATGAAAAATCGTTTCTCGACTATCGATCAAAACCGTCAACAAAGCTAGGAGCTTGTTGCATCAGAACAGAGCCGATGCGTACGAAAGCTATTACGAATGGCTACTAAAACTAAAAGTATCAAAATTTTGGAGTTCACATGCACAGGAAATTAAAAAGTTCTAAGTTCTAAGTAAAATCATTTGCATTCTTCTCTTGTTTCGCCTGCTTTGCCATGGCTCTGATGGTTGTGTTAATTGCAATGCCAGATTCACTTCAAGTGGAATATTCGCTAGCGTTCACAGCTCGGAAGAAACATAAAACACAAAACGAGCAGAATAAACTACCTTTGTGCTGAGATGCTCCCTGCTTTAGATGAATTGATGTTACTTGTGTATTTGTGGATGTTCAATGAAGCGGGCGTTACGCCATCAGTCATTGAACAACTTAAATGAATTCGTTCTGTTGAAAAAACGAACAACGGTTAAATTATTAGAATATTTTTGACACAAAAATAATAAAATCGCAATTAAAAATAGGGAATTGGGGTCAAAATTTAAGGTTATATGTATGGTATGAAGTCAAATTTTTGAAAAAAAATATCCAGATCTTTTTTTCTGCATAGAGCCAACCTATTCGGTATTAAATGTATGGTTATCGGTATCCTACCGGTATCGGTACCAAGTATTTTGAGTATAATTTAGTTCGGTAACAAACACCGTGACACGAGATTTTTATATATATAGATGAGATATATATTTATATATATATATATATATATATATATATATATGTATATATATATATATATATATATATATATATATATATATATATATATATATATATATATATATATATATATATATATATATATATATATATATATATATGTATATATATATATATATATATATATATATATATATATTTATATATATATTATATGAGATCGAAATATACACAAAGATACACAGATACGATTGAAAATAGGGAACAGGGGGAAAAAGGGAGAAAACTTGGGGAAGACGAAACGAACAACAGAGCGGTGAGAGCTAGATGGATTAATCTGTGTATCGTATGACGATTCGACACGGCCAGGACAATGTTATTCTACGATATATTGGGCTGTGCCAGCAACTGTTGGTCGATGTTTTCCTACGCGATTCCTACGACACAATAAACAGGAGCGACGTGAGGAAGAATACATTCACTCGCGATACGCTATCATGAGCAACGCCAACACAACGCTTCCACTATTGCCACGCCAAAAGGCAATGCATTGTCATGACATAACAGGCAGAACACACTTATTTGTCAGCTGATTCATTCCAGGCGTCAGTGGGACGAATTATGAAGCTTGCTCCTCGTGGAGAGGTTCATAGCTTTCAAGATTTTGCAGGGTTTGCGAAAAAGTCCGGGAGCACAGGTATGTGAAGTGAAACCTTCAGATTTTATCGAGTGTTCAATTCAAATCAAAAATCAGATTTGAATAACCTCAAAAATAGGTCAAAGATGCTTAATACAAAACAAATTATCTTCTCAAAAGCCTCTTTTGAAACGAATTATCCCTATGACTACATTTGAGGTTTTAAAACACTTGAATTGTTTACGAAGAATCAGCTGAAGGAAGTTTCAAATCCTTGGCATGGCATTCAAAAATCATGGAAAGGTTTTCCGGAGGAAATACGTAGCTACTGAAGTATTTTCGACTAGCAAACTGTTGTTAAAACTCTAGTTAATTCAGGTGAAACATTGTACGCTAAATTTATTGAAACTGTGAAGTTATACTTTATGAGATACAAATGTGCAACAAAGAATTCGTGCTAGTTGCAAATCGGAAGGAGTAGATGTATACACAGATGGAAAACGAATTTTTAGAGGGTAAATCTAACGGATTATAGAGCAATTCCACCCCAAATGGCAGTGGGAGGTTCCAAAATCATTATTTTCATTTTCAGATGACCAATTTTATATACGAGTGATATTTTATAAAGGCATATCTTGAATCGTTGACCTTTCTTTGTTAAAATAATAACTCGGAATCGAGACGTCTGCTTAAAATATGATGTACGGCAAAGTTGTTGGAAAATTGGAAAATGGAGCATTTTTGAGTAAGATTTTTAAAATTGTATTTAAAATATTTGGGTAATTCCCATAATCCAAATAGGTAATAATTTCCCAACAATTTCGTTTTTCATGTGGCAATAACTTGTTCTGTTTGAAACTTCGAAAATTTCTTTCAACTTCTAGAAGTTAAAAGTGTTGCCTACCGTAGTTTGAGCCTCTTCTTCAGTCACCAATAAGTTCCCTGAATTCACAAAAAATCTTCTTTGACAAAAAAGTTATAAAAATCAATTCGCTTATTATTATGTCGGATATTACTTTAGAATGCACCAAAAATTTTCAAATTACTAAAACTTGATTTAAAAAAAACGATGGATAGTTTTGTAAAAACAGGTGAAGATTATTGAATGATGATTCATTATTGCTCTCTCGAGAGCAATACGCAAGAATTTTTTCTTACAAAATCAAAATCTCAAAGTCAAAATCTCTGTAAAACGACTCAACACCAGGAAAAAATGTGCTTCCAATTTTCGTTGATTTCAAAACCTTTGAGGATTAAACAATCACAATGTATACATCAAACAAATCTTGGAATATTTCCGATTCGATTGGTGTGCAAATCATTAAAATTCATTTGTAGCAAAAGTAGTTAGCAACGTTAACTTTATTTCTTGAATTCGTGACCTGTTCTCTGATTTGGCACTCTTACTGAAAGTCGTAGTTCTACATTAAAAAAATTATACAGGTGTGGAAACCATGAAAGTTATGGTAGTTGTCAAACAGATCTTCGATCTGGAACTAATTTAATTTGTTACTAATTTAATGATGAAACTTCCAAAAATCATAATATTCTTCACAACGTCACTTCATCCTCTAAACATTCCATCGTTGTAGAGAACAAAGCAGGTACATCCAAGAATTTTAGATTAATTTGTTTTATACTCGGTTTTATTCACTCGGTGAAATCAAAAGTTTTATACTCGGTTTTATTCACTCGGTGATATCAAAAGTTATTTTTTTTTGGCTTACGTGTCCCGTTTTTATTCATGAACTATTTGATCAGCCTAAGATCGAGTTTAGTCCAGATCGAAAAAGTTCACCACCAATCCGGAATACGTACGGGTGACCTCATTGAATCTATAAATATTTCAAGTGAGTGTAAATGAACTAGTGGAAAATTACCAGCTTTGACATCCTTATTATGAATTTGAGGGTTTCTCTTGTAAAATATGGCCTCGAAACTTGTTTCGGCTATGTCTCCGGAACCTGCGGAATTCGACTCTAAAATAATTCAGGACTTGGGTTCTTTTTTTACACAATAAAAAAAAAAAAAAAAAAATATATATATAAATATATATATATATATATATATATATATATATATATATATATATATATATATATATATATATATATATATATATATATATATATATATATAGATGAAAATATGATTAACCTTTTTCAAACGTCAAATTTTTTTTTCCAATAATTCTCAATTGTTTTCATACAAATATATACGTTTGGCGTATGGATAAGATGATAACGAATGGGAATCAGTAAAAAAAGTGGATTTTGGTCATGTTGGCGCTTACGTCAACCATATTTGGTCAGTACAGGAAAACCTGTTTTTGTGCGGGTTTTTTTGTGCGATTTTTTTTGTGCAGTATATGAAAAGAAGCATATTTGACGAAATTCTCGTTCTTTTTTGTTTTTTCGATGGTTTATTTGCATTTCAGTGCGAAAAAGCATATTTGCGACTAAATTATCCACGTCTTAAATCATTCCCATCCTTCCATGAAATGCTCCAAGTTGCGCATGACTTGTTGCTGTTAGAAACAAGTTTCGACATGCAACTAAAAGCACAACACAGCCACGCACAACCGAAAAGGCAAACTGTCCCATCGAAAAGCAGGGAAACAAAAGGAAATCGAACGGTGAACGGCGTGGATTTGAGCTGTTTTCTTGGGGGAAACTTTTTTATGCGCCCCTATCTACCGCACAGGAAAAGTTTTTTGTGTACCGGACACAATTTTTTAAAGCTACTGGTGAAGTTTTGCACGTTTTTTATGCGATTTTTTTTGTGCAGTGCTATCCCCCGCATAAAAGAAGGTTTGCCTGCAGAGCACTCCACTCTTGTATGTTCATTTTTTATTGAATAACCAAAATGTTCACTTGAAATTATATAATGGCAGAACAACGTTTGCTGGGACAGCTAGTTGTTCAATAAATAAGGATCGCATCGCAAATCCAAAGGCAGTATTGAAAACTTTTTAAAAATCGATACAAAAAATTTGAACAAATTATCCTCATACAGAATTTATTGGAGTTTTCAAAACTGCCTTTCGATTTGCGATGCGATCATTATTTATTGAACAATTAATGATCAAAAACGAAGGGGACATTTTTCATTCAAACAACACTATTTTATGTATTGAAAGTTCCTACAGGAACGTTATTGGAATTAAATGAAGACCAATTGAATTTGCTATTGAATTAATTGGAAAAAAATTGTGTTGGTCTACAAAATCTTTGAAAAAACAGAGAGAAATCGATTTTTTATTTCTTCCCGAAATTTTTGTCCACTACATCTTCACACACCAATATTCCAAAACTAAGTTTAAACTTTAAAATGATGTACATCTCATCTTTATGCGTCATTCTATGTTTCATTTGTAATGTATTATTTGTAATGAAAAAAATCGACAACTACTTTTCCGGCAACCCAACAGTCCACTTACCAAACAAAAATATGCCAGGCAAATTGGAAGCACCGGGATTGCACCACGCATTAAAGAGGAGTGCTCTACCAGAGTCATATCAATTTTCGGTCGTAAGTCCTACAATGGAAATCGAAATTTTACAAATAAATACGAAGAAACATATCGTTTGAAATGTACCTCAGGGGGTATCGTTGGAGCAATACTTTGCTTCTTGCTCAGATTACTTGTTCTCCTGCTGCCATTGTCATTTTTCTTGGGGCAGCACATGATACAACAACTCAAACAGTTGAAACTTTTGGAAAGATTTGTTTCAAATAAGCGGATAATGATACAGGTTCACGAAAAATTACCTCGATTTAACTGGCACCTTTTTCTTCTTTGGCTTTAGCTTGGGCCGCGTTCGCTTGCAACAGAAGCAACACTTGACAGTCTCCATTTCCACCGGTTCCTGCTGCATCTTGAGACGTTGCTGATGCACCTGGGATCTGTTCTTGCGGAATCTACTGCAGCACAGCAATCTGCTCCAACAGGAACGGCATTTAGAGGTCCGCTCCTCCGGTTCGCTGTCGATTGAAGAGCGAGGCTGGTGGACGAGAGGGAATCACGCAAGGTATGAAAAAAAAACATCCTGATCATCTAATTATATCCCAAACTCACCACCAACTCCCGGGACTTGTTCCGCCTGCAGCTGGCGCAGCAGTTGAGTGACTGCCAACAAGATTTCTTCGGTGTGGCCGCCGGTTGTGCCTCAGCGGGGGACGTCTTCGAGCGACGGCAGCTTCGGCAACAGTTTATCCCCTGCCAGCAGGAAGTTTTCTGTTTTTCTTCCGGCTTGCCCTGCTTGGGCGCTTGGTGCTGTTGTTTGTCTTTGTCCTTGCCTTTGCCACAGCACGAGCTACAGCTGAAGCAACGCTTAAACGGAAGGCACGTTTTTCTCCAACAAGGGGCGCAGCAGGCACAACATTTCGATTTTCCAGTCTCGTCGAATTCGTCACTAGATTAGGGGTGAAAAAAGAAAGGCAAAATACAATTAATTTACATTTACGTTCCGGATATCAAAAAATGATAAAGACCAGGAAAGCTGCAAGTCATTGCGCGGGGGGAATCAAGAATGATGTTCTCGGTGGAGACGCATAGTAACTTGTGGGATCGTAGGTAACCGCCCAGCTCCATTACGAAACGTTGCATGTTGGAAAATTTCGCACCAGGGTTTCACTTCCCTAGACTCATGAATGAACTAGGCAGTGTACCGGAGCTGTTAACAATTTGTCTGTCAGTGAAAAGTTGTGTCGCCTAGCGTCCTAGAGGTAGGCACACAATAAATCCCAGGCGTCCTTCACTTCCTGGCCGAGAATGCCAGATTTGCGCGTGATATATTCGTTGTGTACAGTTTCTCACTACGGCTTGTCGCATATTCGTTGTTGGATAGCTTTATAAGGCAGGAGATGGATTTGTTACCGCTGGTGATATACTTTCTTCCTTTTTTTAATGATATTATATCATGCAGCTACACAGCAGGAATGCATTCGACTGGCAATTAAACATAGGCCTGTTTACAACATATAGCAGCGTGACCTTGCAAAAACTTTTGATGTGATAAATAAGTGGTTTGTACCTCTTGGCAAACAGTGCACTAGTTTAGTTGAAAGCATGAAATCTCTCATTTGCCTCGACCCTGTAAAATAAACTCAGTGCTTGCATTAAAAAATTTCATGCATAGATTAGCGACCTGCTTACAATGCTCAAAACGACAGGTTGTAGACCTAAACTTCAAGGAATATCCCAGAGAGTGACAGAAACATTCAACGGTTCCAAAGCGCCACATCCGTGATGGTTTGGGGAGTTATTCGAAAATGCGGGCTTAGGGGCTGCCCACATACCACGTGGACAATTTTCTGGGAGAGGGTGCATAGAGCTGTTACAACAATGTCCACGCTTGTCCACGGTGAGGGGGGAGGGGGTCTTGATAATGTCCACGTGGACATGTTACATAGACATTTAAAAAAAACACATTTTTATTCAACAACTAGTTGACCCGACGAATTTCGTCCAGCCCAAAATTGTTTTTTTTAATATGAATACATTTAAAAATTCACGTTTTCTTACCAAGTGAACGTTTGTGAGTCCAATCGCAGAACTCTCCATTGATTGATTACCCTTTGACCGTTTAAAATTTCCGTTTACTATGAATTTCCTAATACTTCTACCAAAACTCGTCATTATAATATCAAATTATAATGAGACTAAATTCTCGTTCAAGATTCTTTAATTACTTGCCAATAACATGTTTCTCCGTAACGTGGAATACATGTTTGATACATAAAACATAATAAAATAAAGACATCTCAAATCAGGCGATTCCTCCCTCGAGTTTGATATTTGAGTGATGAAAGAGTGTTTAATCGTAATAGAAACATTTCTTGCCCCTGAAACCTCCACATTCTAAATTTGGCTCCATTAGCTTGATTAGTTCTCGAGTTATGCACCAATTTGTGTTTTACTTGTATTACATAATTGACGACGAGAAATGTTGAAATTCTTACCATAAGAGGACAATGTTTCATTAAGGCTTCGGTTGCTCGAGTAATACGATTTCACTAAAAATACACGTTCTTGTAAATTGTACATCTTGACACTAAAAACCATCCGATCAGACTGAACGAGTAGCCGAATATTATCGTTTTTTTGCGTGAGCGTTTAATCTGAAAAATCCTGTATATACAGGCATTTCAGGCCGAACCGATATAGTGGTTCTCAGAATTTCGTGAAAAGTGGTAGTTTTGTTTCCAATCGCAAAATATTAGATCCGTATTTTTTTAGTTCTTCGTCAAGGTGACCATTTCGATTTTAGGTCCGAAAAATCAGTTTTCCGATTTTTTTCCCAAAAATGACTTCTTTCAAAAATTGATAACTATTGAACCATTTGACTGATTCAGATGATCAACATATCGAACTAAAGCCAATAGTCTGCAAAAAATACTACACTTGGGAAAAATTAGAATTTGTTTTTCGTAATTATTGATTGTGTTTGTTTTTGTAGTTTACATGGTCTTGGGACCAGGGGCGCTATATATTTTTATATTTTTTCTTCAATAGAATAGTGCTTCCCGGTCGAATATCCATTTTTTTTGTGTATTTCTGAAGTATGTGCGTTCATTTTCATTTGGGTTTCTTCTAATCATGCATTCTGGCAGGACGCAGACGCCACCAAAGTATGTTAGAATAATGTAATATTTTTAATACGTGCAATTTCAAGTATTCCGTTTGGGATGGAGGAAATATGAGTTTTCCACAGCATTTGGGAATTTATGGACTCAAGTGTAACTTTTGAAAAGGGCGTATCGATTTTAGTAAGAGAAATCTTTGATGATTTACATCTTGGGAACTATGAGTCGTATCGAAATGGTGTCTTAGAAAGAGTTATAGAGTGAAGCCGTGAAGGCTGCAGAAGAAGATTGATAAACAGCTTTTTTGTTTTAAATCACATCAGGATTCATAATTTGTGTCTAAAAATTATGATTAACATACAAAAATTCCTAGTTTCGAAAAATCATTACAATTCGATGTTCTACAAAGTTCGTCAAAAATAGTTTTACCATCTTGGACTGAGATTTCTTAAATTTTCTACATGACTTCTATTTTATTGAACTTGACAGTGAATATGATACAATACAATACATTAATATTGATTAAACAAATTAAATAAACGTATCTGAATAACTATTTGAAACTATTAAAAAAATCTTTTTTACATGAAACCAAAGATAACTGTTGCGCTTCATGTAAATTTACATTTACATAAATCAAAGATAATAGGAGAAACCACTCAAATAATTTACCCCGGCCAGCATAACATATGAACAGTCAATGGGACAGGTAGTCGACGATGTCACGTATATGGGTACGCATCTGTACATATTCTACCCACATTCGGTAGATATATGAGCATTATTCATCATATAAAAACCTTGAACCGTGAACAGTTTCATCAGACAGAATCGAATCCCTAAATTGGTCAAGCCAGTTAATTTTGTAAACAGTTGACAAATTAGCAATCGAAAAAACAACACAAGTAACGATGGTTGGTTCACGAGTGTATGTTGGTGGTTTGGCACGGGATGCCCGAGAACGAGACTTGGAAAAGTTCTTCAAAGGTTACGGAAGGCTATGTGACGTTATGATTAAGAACGGATTTGGCTTCGTGGAATTCGAGGATCATCGAGATGCGGACGATTCTGTTTATGAGCTGAACGGTAAAGATCTTTTGGGCGGAAGAGTGACTGTGGAGCACGCTAAAGGAAAGCCTCGCCGAGGTGAGGGACGTAGAGGCGGAGGCCGCTCTGAAGATCACCGAAGCGGAACCCGGTACGGACCACCGCGAAGATCGAAGTATCGTCTGATTGTAGAGAATCTTTCGTCGAAAGTTAGCTGGCAGGATTTGAAGGACTACCTGCGCAGGGCAGGAGAGGTCATCTATGCCGATGCCCACCGGCCAAGAAGAAATGAAGGTGTAGTCGAGTTTGAATCGAGGAGAGATATGGAGGCAGCAATTGATAAGTTAGATGATACCGACTTGAGCGGTCGACGAATTCGATTGGTAGAGGACTGTGTAGGACAAAGCAAGCGCGGACGTTCTCGATCGTTGGACAGCCGTTCCCGTTCACGATCACCTCGTCGTTCTCGGTCGCGATCTAGTCGCTATTCTCGCAGTCATTCTGATTCGAGGGACAAATCAGTATCCCCGAGAAAACCACGCCATCGTAATGAACGACAGAAACGCTATCGCGACGAGTCCCGTTCTCGCTCTCGATCAACCGAATCCCGTGGGAAGAAAATTTGTTCTCGGTCTCGTTCAAAGTCGGAACGTCGATCCCGCCATCGGTCTGTTTGCAGAGATAATAAATCTCGATCATCAGTGCGACTCCACGAAACGAAGGATAAAAGTCCTACCCCTCGAGCGGAATCTCCGGAAAAACGGTCCCACCGCTCACGCTCTCGATCGAGCAAGCGTGAAGCAGAATCTAGTTCACGCGATCGAAAACAACACAATGGCGATATGCAGCGCTCTCGTTCACGTTCCAAATCTGAGCGTCGCTCCAAAAGTCGATCCAAATCAAAGGACAACAAATGTGTCTCCCACTCGGACTCTTACTCGAGTTTTTGCTCCCAATCTTCACACTCTAACTCAGGCTCCAGAACACGGTCCGTATCCCGCGATTACAACGATCGGTCTTTTTCGCAGGATAGGCGCTCAGCTAGCCCCGAAGCAGAGGATCAAAGCGCAGTTGATACGGAAGTTCAAAGTACTACATGATTGCGACGAAAAAAAATAATAAATTGAGGGAAAAATTAATAAAACATGCGTTTAATTATTTCTGAAACTTATTGGCGGTTTTAAGTAGGGTATTTGATGTTGGTTTGTCCAGTCGAGAATATGATCTTGGTTTGTCCACGGTTTCAAATGCTCTAGTTTAGCGCACTTGTGTCAAATCAGGTATTCAAATGTTTCCAAACGTATAAATAAAATTGTCTTTTTTATGATTGATATTTTAACGGACTCGCATGTTTTAAAGGGTTTTGAACCCACCTTCTATCGGTATCCATGCGCACCTCATTTGAGCTCACTTTTAATCAACCACCAGTATTTCTGAAGTATGTGCGTTCATTTTCATTTGGGTTTCTTCTAATCATGCATTCTGGCAGGACGCAGACGCCACCAAAGTATGTTAGAATAATGTAATATTTTTAATACGTGCAATTTCAAGTATTCCGTTTGGGATGGAGGAAATATGAGTTTTCCACAGCATTTGGGAATTTATGGACTCAAGTGTAACTTTTGAAAAGGGCGTATCGATTTTAGTAAGAGAAATCTTTGATGATTTATATCTTGGGAACTATGAGACGTACCGGAATGGTGTCTTAGAAAGAGTTATAGAGTGAAGCCGTGAAGGCTGCAGAAGAAGATTGATAAACAGCTTTTTTGTTTTAAATCACATCAGGATTCATAATTTGTGTCTAAAAATTATGATTAACATACAAAAATTCCTAGTTTCGAAAAATCATTACAATTCGATGTTCTACAAAGTTCGTCAAAAATAGTTTTACCATCTTGGACTGAGATTTTTTAAATTTTCTACATGACTTCTATTTTATTGAACTTGACAGTGAATATGATACAATACAATACATTAATATTGATTAAACAAATTAAATAAACGTATCTGAATAACTATTTGAAACTATTAAAAAAATCTTTTTTACATGAAACCAAAGATAACTGTAGCGCTTCGTGTAAATTTACATTTACATAAATCAAAGATAATAGGAAAAACCACTCAAATAATTTACCCCGGCCAGCATAACATATGAACAGTCAATGGGACAGGTAGTCGACGATGTCACGTATATGGGTACGCATCTGTACATATTCTACCCACATTCGGTAGATATATGAGCATTATTCATCATATAAAAACCTTGAACCGTGAACAGTTTCATCAGACAGAATCGAATCCCTAAATTGGTCAAGCCAGTTAATTTTGTAAACAGTTGACAAATTAGCAATCGAAAAAACAACACAAGTAACGATGGTTGGTTCACGAGTGTATGTTGGTGGTTTGGCACGGGATGCCCGAGAACGAGACTTGGAAAAGTTCTTCAAAGGTTACGGAAGGCTATGTGACGTTATGATTAAGAACGGATTTGGCTTCGTGGAATTCGAGGATCATCGAGATGCGGACGATGCTGTTTATGAGCTGAACGGTAAAGATCTTTTGGGCGGAAGAGTGACTGTTGAGCACGCTAAAGGAAAGCCTCGCCGAGGTGAGGGACGTAGAGGTGGAGGCCGCTCTGAAGATCACCGAAGCGGAACCCGGTACGGACCACCGCGAAGATCGAAGTATCGTCTGACTGTAGAGAATCTTTCGTCGAAAGTTAGCTGGCAGGATTTGAAGGACTACCTGCGCAGGGCAGGAGAGGTCATCTATGCCGATGCCCACCGGCCAAGAAGAAATGAAGGTGTAGTCGAGTTTGAATCGAGGAGAGATATGGAGGCAGCAATTGATAAGTTAGATGATACCGACTTGAGCGGTCGACGAATTCGATTGGTAGAGGACTGTGTAGGACAAAGCAAGCGCGGACGTTCTCGATCGTTGGACAGCCGTTCCCGTTCACGATCACCTCGTCGTTCTCGGTCGCGATCTAGTCGCTATTCTCGCAGTCATTCTGATTCGAGGGACAAATCAGTATCCCCGAGAAAACCACGCCATCGTAATGAACGACAGAAACGCTATCGCGACGAGTCCCGTTCTCGCTCTCGATCAACCGAATCCCGTGGGAAGAAAATTTGTTCTCGGTCTCGTTCAAAGTCGGAACGTCGATCCCGCCATCGGTCTGTTTGCAGAGATAATAAATCTCGATCATCAGTGCGACTCCACGAAACGAAGGATAAAAGTCCTACCCCTCGAGCGGAATCTCCGGAAAAACGGTCCCACCGCTCACGCTCTCGATCGAGCAAGCGTGAAGCAGAATCTAGTTCACGCGATCGAAAACAACACAATGGCGATATGCAGCGCTCTCGTTCACGTTCCAAATCTGAGCGTCGCTCCAAAAGTCGATCCAAATCAAAGGACAACAAATGTGTCTCCCACTCGGACTCTTACTCGAGTTTTTGCTCCCAATCTTCACACTCTAACTCAGGCTCCAGAACACGGTCCGTATCCCGCGATTACAACGATCGGTCTTTTTCGCAGGATAGGCGCTCAGCTAGCCCCGAAGCAGAGGATCAAAGCGCAGTTGATACGGAAGTTCAAAGTACTACATGATTGCGACGAAAAAAAAAAATAAATTGAGTGAAAAATTAATAAAACATGCGTTTAATTATTTCTGAAACTTATTGGCGGTAAGGGTATTTGATGTTGGTTTGTCCAGTCGAGAATATGATCTTGGTTTGTCCACGGTTTCAAATGCTCTAGTTTAGCGCACTTGTGTCAAATCAGGTATTCAAATGTTTCCAAACGTATAAATAAAATTGTCTTTTTTATGATTGATATTTTAACGGACTCGCATGTTTAAAGGGTTTTGAACCCACCTTCTATCGGTATTCATGCGCACCTCATTTGAGCTCACTTTTAATCAACCACCAGTATTTCTGAAGTATGTGCGTTCATTTTCATTTGGGTTTCTTCTAATCATGCATTCTGGCAGGACGCAGACGCCACCAAAGTATGTTAGAATAATGTAATATTTTTAATACGTGCAATTTCAAGTATTCCGTTTGGGATGGAGGAAATATGAGTTTTCCACAGCATTTGGGAATTTATGGACTCAAGTGTAACTTTTGAAAAGGGCGTATCGATTTTAGTAAGAGAAATCTTTGATGATTTATATCTTGGGAACTATGAGTCGTATCGAAATGGTGTCTTAGAAAGAGTTATAGAGTGAAGCCGTGAAGGCTGCAGAAGAAGATTGATAAACAGCTTTTTTGTTTTAAATCACATCAGGATTCATAATTTGTGTCTAAAAATTATGATTAACATACAAAAATTCCTAGTTTCGAAAAATCATTACAATTCGATGTTCTACAAAGTTCGTCAAAAATAGTTTTACCATCTTGGACTGAGATTTCTTAAATTTTCTACATGACTTCTATTTTATTGAACTTGACAGTGAATATGATACAATACAATACATTAATATTGATTAAACAAATTAAATAAACGTATCTGAATAACTATTTGAAACTATTAAAAAAATCTTTTTTACATGAAACCAAAGATAACTGTTGCGCTTCATGTAAATTTACATTTACATAAATCAAAGATAATAGGAGAAACCACTCAAATAATTTACCCCGGCCAGCATAACATATGAACAGTCAATGGGACAGGTAGTCGACGATGTCACGTATATGGGTACGCATCTGTACATATTCTACCCACATTCGGTAGATATATGAGCATTATTCATCATATAAAAACCTTGAACCGTGAACAGTTTCATCAGACAGAATCGAATCCCTAAATTGGTCAAGCCAGTTAATTTTGTAAACAGTTGACAAATTAGCAATCGAAAAAACAACACAAGTAACGATGGTTGGTTCACGAGTGTATGTTGGTGGTTTGGCACGGGATGCCCGAGAACGAGACTTGGAAAAGTTCTTCAAAGGTTACGGAAGGCTATGTGACGTTATGATTAAGAACGGATTTGGCTTCGTGGAATTCGAGGATCATCGAGATGCGGACGATTCTGTTTATGAGCTGAACGGTAAAGATCTTTTGGGCGGAAGAGTGACTGTGGAGCACGCTAAAGGAAAGCCTCGCCGAGGTGAGGGACGTAGAGGCGGAGGCCGCTCTGAAGATCACCGAAGCGGAACCCGGTACGGACCACCGCGAAGATCGAAGTATCGTCTGACTGTAGAGAATCTTTCGTCGAAAGTTAGCTGGCAGGATTTGAAGGACTACCTGCGCAGGGCAGGAGAGGTCATCTATGCCGATGCCCACCGGCCAAGAAGAAATGAAGGTGTAGTCGAGTTTGAATCGAGGAGAGATATGGAGGCAGCAATTGATAAGTTAGATGATACCGACTTGAGCGGTCGACGAATTCGATTGGTAGAGGACTGTGTAGGACAAAGCAAGCGCGGACGTTCTCGATCGTTGGACAGCCGTTCCCGTTCACGATCACCTCGTCGTTCTCGGTCGCGATCTAGTCGCTATTCTCGCAGTCATTCTGATTCGAGGGACAAATCAGTATCCCCGAGAAAACCACGCCATCGTAATGAACGACAGAAACGCTATCGCGACGAGTCCCGTTCTCGCTCTCGATCAACCGAATCCCGTGGGAAGAAAATTTGTTCTCGGTCTCGTTCAAAGTCGGAACGTCGATCCCGCCATCGGTCTGTTTGCAGAGATAATAAATCTCGATCATCAGTGCGACTCCACGAAACGAAGGATAAAAGTCCTACCCCTCGAGCGGAATCTCCGGAAAAACGGTCCCACCGCTCACGCTCTCGATCGAGCAAGCGTGAAGCAGAATCTAGTTCACGCGATCGAAAACAACACAATGGCGATATGCAGCGCTCTCGTTCACGTTCCAAATCTGAGCGTCGCTCCAAAAGTCGATCCAAATCAAAGGACAACAAATGTGTCTCCCACTCGGACTCTTACTCGAGTTTTTGCTCCCAATCTTCACACTCTAACTCAGGCTCCAGAACACGGTCCGTATCCCGCGATTACAACGATCGGTCTTTTTCGCAGGATAGGCGCTCAGCTAGCCCCGAAGCAGAGGATCAAAGCGCAGTT